>NC_061111.1:187349605-187371453 GCF_002878395.1 Capsicum annuum
CTACACCTAAACATTTTCAAGTCACTTCCCAAGTTACCAAACTAAACTAAATTCAAAATGAAAAGTTCACATTTCAAATACCTACACCTAAACATTTTCAAGTAACTTCATAAGTTACCAAACTAAACTAAATTCAAAATGAAAAGTTCACATTTCAAGTACCTACACCTAAACATTTCAAGTTGCTAATTCACTTCACAAGTTACCAAACTAAACTTAATTCAAAATGAAAAGTTCACATTTCAAGTACCTACACCTAAACATTATCAAGTCACTTAACAAATTACCAAACTAAACTAAATTCAAAATGAGAAGTTCATATTTCTAAGTCACTAATTCACTTCACCAGTTACCAACACTTAAACATTTTGAAGTCACTAACTCACTTCTCAAGTGACCACACTTAACTTTATTCAAAACACAAGTCCACCTTTCAAGTAACTACACTTAAACATTTTCGACTCACTAATGAACTTCTCAAGTGACCACAATTAATTAAATTCAAAACACAAGTTCACATTTCAAGTACCTACACTAAAACATTTTTAAGTCACTAATTCATTTCTTAAGTGAGCACATTCAACTATATTCAAAACACAAGTCCAACTTTCAAGTAACTATACTTAAACATTTTGAAGTCACTAACTCACTTCTCAAGTGACCACACTTAACTACATTGAAAACACAAGTCCACATTTCAAATACCTACACTTACACATTTTCGACTCACTAACTCACTACTCAAGTGACCACACTTAACTATATTCAAAACACAAGTCCACCTTTCAAATAACTACACTTAAAATATTTTCGACTCACTAACTCACTTCACTCTTTCAATTAAACCATAACCTACCTCAACCGAAGAATCCAAGATAAGCAAGCTAATTTGCAAAAGCCTTTCCTTTCTTCCACGCCCCAGAACTTTCACGATCTATCAAATGTATATTATTTATAAGTAAAGGAATCCAACTCTATAATCAATTTTCTACCTTAAACGCAATTTATAGGCCAAAACTCATGTATTCTTTTAAATTTCAAGTCTAAGTCTAAGGCTTAATTTTCTTCCAGTTTCTTAAATCTCACAATATTTGTACCATATAATGAATTTAATATTTAAGTGCATATACCATGTACCAGTTTCTTTTGAAATTTATATATCCTCCCTATTTCCCCTTCTATTTAAAAAAGTGAACAACTTATTTAAGTCAAAACATTAATGAAACTTGAAACTAGCACAATCACCTATTGGAAATTCAAGAAAGCAAGATGATAGAGATTTTAACCTTAGAGAATGGGTCTTAAGGCTAAAATTAGCAGAGAAAACACCAATTCAAGAAGATTTTCAGCTTCTTATATTAAAAGTTTCAGAGAAGATGCAAAATCTTTTAGATCAAATATTTCCATTTCTAGTACTGTTTCTTCCCCTGGGTACACCTTAAGAGGTAATAAAGCTACTTCTCTCATTGCCCTGCCTCATTATTAATTCATTACTATTTTATAATAAAGGTTTATTCCTTTTTACAGATGAAATTGACCCATCTACTTATTCTTTTACCACTGCACTTAAAGGTAAGCCTTCAAATTATCTTTTATACTTCCGAATTCAAGATCTAGTCAGTAGGTTCAAAATGCTTGAAATCTTACTATATGTATAAATATTTTTCACATATTTTGTTTTACATATGTATAAGTAGTATAAGTAAAAAGTAACGGATTCAGTTGAACTCATAGAACCTGACGGAGAGGGAGAGGGGTTGACGATGGGGCTGGTCCGACGGGGGTCTTGGATCTGTTTGGCCGGCGTAGGGCTGGCTATGGCGATGGATGGTGGAGATGACGGCGCTGTGGCTGGAGGGGTGGCTTCTCCAGTGGTTGGTAGTGGAGGTGAGGTCAGTAGCCATGGCTGGTGTAGCGGAGGAGGCACTAACGGAGGAGAGAGACGACCGGCGATGAGAAAAGCAGCATTGATGATTTTATTGTAGGGTTTTTGAGAGGGGAGGGAGATAGAGAGAGAAAGAGAAGAGATGAGAGAAGGGGGTGGAGGCCGTTGTGAAGAGATTAGGGTTTGGGGGTTGATTTTTGTCTTTAAAAAGGAAGAAAACGGATTTTGATCTCAGCCGTTAGATCAATTTTGATCAATGGTTGAGATTTAAAAGTCTAAGAATTGGATTAGAATTGAGAATAAAAAATAGATTGAGTCTGATTTAGGCTATAATTGTAATGGAGTAAATACAAATAGGCTAAAATCGTAAGAAATTGAATAAATTGGATTAAAAGGGGAATAAATTATGCAAAGTAACTTAATTTAGGCTGTTATTTAAATAATAGTAGGAAAAAATTACATATAAACACATGCTAACTTTGCCTTATTACATTACATCCCATGTTGAAAAAGAAATTACAAAAATCTCAAATTAATTACTTAAATCCCTACCTTTTTTATTTTCTCTCTCTTCCTTCTTATACATTCCAAACAGCCATATTTTGCTCCAAATTATGCTCTATACTTTTCTCCTAAAATTTTGCTACCTTTTCTCTCCACTTATTTAGTATGTCATCTATGATTATGAGTAGCAGCTGTAATTCTAATTTTACCTTCCCTTCTTCCTTACCATTTCACTTTTCCTTAACCACGGATTCCACTTTCTCTACTCGGAATCCATAAACCCAAAATTATTTTTTTTTTTTCAAAAAAAAATTAAACCCAAATTAATCATATAAACACTCTCAATAACAAAACAAAATCAAATTAAAAAACCCCTTTGATTATTATTTTGCGTAATTCTTTTTTATTATGTATAGATCTTGAATAGTGATGGCTTGAAATGTATTCAGATTTCGTTCGGTCCTTAAAGAACTGGGTCAATTATGAACTTGTTGGTGTTAGGCGTTGTGGGTGCTTATTACACTGTCTTTTTAACCAACTATGGTGGACGAAACTAAAGGTCAAAGCCAAAGAAAATATTTACTGGAGTTTCCTCTTTCACTTATTAAGTTTCCCTTTCACTTATTTGTTAATGATTAAAACAACATAGTACTAATTAATCTGACATTGTATTTTGAACACATAATATGTTTCCTGTTATGTACCTTTGCTTATAAGTTAATCTTACATTGAACTAAAGACAAATACGTTTTAAACGTATGTATTACATAACAGTATACATGTTGTAAAACGTTTATTACTTGTAAAAAAATTACAAAAATTGTTAATATCATGTACATTTATAATGTATGATGCTATATCATACATTGATATGAATGTATAATCAAATATTATACATGCGTAAGCCTACTGGAATGGCATAGTTTCACTATACATTGCTTTGAATGTATAACAAATTATTATACATTCAAACGTTTACTGGAAAGACACACATTTATTATACATTGATTTGACTGTATAAAAACATATATACATTCGTAAATTTACTAGAATGATACTGTATATAATTTATTTTTTAAAATTGAATTCAGTTAAATTTTGTTATTGTATTTCTAATAACCTCATACATGTTAGAAACGTATAATGCTATATCATACATTTATTACATATTAACTATTAATGTAAAATGTTTTAATACACTGTGCGTTTCAATAATTACTTACTCCTATAGAAGGTAAGTTATATAGTTAATGTGCATTTATAATCATGTTGTAACTTCAAGTTTCATGTTTACGAACTATGATATAGTGAAAAAGCATAAAATTTTTATACTAATATAAACCATTGATTAAAGAAATTAACATCTATAATCAATAAAAAAAAATATATTACTTGCTCCAGCATTCAAAAAAAAAAAGACTAATAAATAATGTTTATACAACCAAAATCATTCAAAGCATCCGCACATAGAAAACCATATTATATTCTTCATGATTCCTTTGGAAAGAAACCGCAAGTCTTGCGATTGTGACCGAATCGTCCGCATTTATCGAAATTACTATTGCGTCACTTTTGTATGACGTATCATTAATTTCTGACTCCCAAATTTTAGAATGTCGCAACAATACGGGGATATTCATATTGATTTTACTAGTATTGAAGAACATATGTAGAAGAAGATTTTAGTAGTTTTGAAGAACGGGTGTAGAAGAAAGTGATTATTTTTTGGCTTTTCAGATCATGAATCATGGAAAAAAAAATTATGTATAACAAAATTTTTAAAATTCAAATATTAGTTACATGTTCTATCAATAAACGATTTAATGTTGGCTAATTACTGCCTTTAATTAAGGAACTGTAAAATAATTAAAGATTCTCTTACCTTAAATATAGGATTAGCTGTTACATCATACATTCGACCAATGGATAATATGTGGCCGAACGTATGAGTATGTTTGCAAAAAAAGGGAGAGAGAAAACAACAAGGGATTTTGTGTAATTATTTTCATTGTCTAGGGGATTTATGTTGTTTACACATAATAATAATAAATAATATATAATAATAATAATAATAATAATAGTAAACCATAAATAATTATAAATAATAAATAATAATAATAATAATAATAATATATATGATAACGGTACATTACATATCTATTTCATCACGACACGATATATACGCATCTATATATATATATATATATATATATATATATATATATATACATATACTCAATTGTCTATCACCATTCAAATACATACTATATACATTACATATAATATACAACGTAACGTAATTCACAAATACTCAGTTGAATTATTGGTTGGTTTATCTTATGTCATTAATATATGTTTACTATATTATATGTATATACTATATATATATATATATATATATACACCTATACATACACACACATATATAACATGTCTGCGTCAACTGTTTCAACCGTAATTTTACTAAATATCATCCTAATTAATTATTATAAGTCATCTAAATATTACAAAAATATATATTTAATAATAAAATAAAATAGATATAAAATGATAAGTTAACTTTTGATGTTTTAAATTAACTTCACGGCTTATATGAGGCCCAGTTTTTTTAAAAAAAAAATTCATACGTACTTTTTGTAGTAATTTTGTTATATCACTTCTTATTAGTTATTGTGAATAATTTAAGACATATGTTTGTTTTTTTGCTTCAATCGTAATTTTACTATATCACCTCTAATTAATTATTATAGTCTAAGCATTGTGCCACTTAAATTGGAATATAAGGAAAAGTTTTATAAACAACAATAATTAAAAACTTACATTATTTAAAATATGCAATTGACTATCAATACCATAAAATTTTGGACAATGGGAGTAACATATATTATTTGAAAAATACATAAAAAGTATTATCAATTACAATAGTTAACAACTTAAAATTTCTAAAAGTAAAAATAATGTGTTATGTATTTCAAAAAGTACGTAAAAAATATTATAAATCACAATAATTAATAACTTGAAATTTTTTAAAAGATATGAAATATTTGATTGACTCTCAAAATTATATCAATGACATTTAAATTGGAATAATAGTAGAATAAATCACAATAATTAAAAACTTAAATTATTTTTAAAATATAATTGACTATCAACGCCACAAAATTTTGGACAAGGAGAGTAACATATATTTTTTGAAAACAAAAAAAAAATTCTAAACTTAAATAGTTAACAACTTGAAATATCTAAAAACGTATTAAAAGTATGATTGATTTTCTAAATTCTATTTGGATCACATTGTTTGAGATAAAAAAATAACATATATTGAGCCCGTGTTATCTGAAAAACAGCAATATAGACCCATCGAATTTGATTTTTCAGGCTCTTTATTAATTTATACATTTGTAGAGTTTAATTTTGATCGTGAATTAAATTTTTGAAATAAAATTATATATTTGAATAATAAATCATAATAATTGATAATTTAATATATTTTAAGAATATATGCAAAAATTAATTAACAAAATAAATTTATTTAATTTTTAAAATTCAAAAAATGTCACATTAATTGATATGATTATTATTATAATATTAATTTATAATAGATGTTGGGCCCGTGCTTTGCACGAGCTTCTTCTCACTAGTTTAAAATATAAAATCGGCCATTTGTGGTCTCATTTTAAGAACCAAAAAAATAAATAAAAACCGACCACAAGTGGTCGGTTTTGTATTATTTTTTTTATTTTTATTTGAAAATTAAATAATAATTAATAATAAAATTATTTAATTAATTAGTATAATTTTTTAAAATATAAAAGTGACCACTTGTGGTCGCTTTTAAGAAGAAAAAATAAAAAAAAACCGACCACTTATGGTCGGTTTTAAAATATATATATATATATATATATATATATATATATATATATACCACTAGTGGTTGGTTTTTTTATTTTTTTCATTTGCAAAATAAATAATAATTAATACTAACATTATTTTAATAATTATTTCAATTTTTTAAAATAAAAAAGCTACCACTTGTGGTCGCTTTTTTTTTTCAGAAAAAAAAATTAAAAAAATTAAAATTCGACCACTAGTGGGCGGTTTTTTCCGACCAAAATTTGTGGTTGGTTTTCTGTGGTCGGTTTTTGCCTTTTTTTTTTTAGTAGTGAAAATATAAACTCAATTAGAAAATTAGTGACAACTAAAAGAGAACGGAAGAAGTATAACATAAAAGATTCAGGTTAGTCGCCTTAACACTTTATTGATTTATGTAGCCAACTAAATACAGTGAGAATGTGTAATAATTAGCTATAGTTTACTCAATAACATTATATTCAAAAGCATATAGAATATTATGTATTTATTGGGTTAATATAGATTTGGCATATAAGGATAAACTTTTATGCTGGTATCTAAATTTCGTCCTCATCCTTCCTATTTTTGCAAAAATGGCCCTTTCAAGTTTAAGGATTTCAAGTTTAAGGAAACAATTCAGACTAAAAAAAAATTAATTGTGCAGGTCATGACTAATCTATTGGATAGCTCGTAAAATTTGTAAGATTGTCAAGGTTTTAAATTTTCACTCATGATATCACTCTTTTACATTTTAAAATGGTGACAAGTAAGTCATGATAATTCTTAAAAATGGTGACAAGCAAGTCATGATATGCTATATCTTATTTTGATGATGAGCAGTTGACAACAAGGGACCAGGTCCCTAGGTCTACATGAAAACATACAGTTGTCACTGTTCTCACAGTTTTATCTGTTAGTGTAACAAACCGCGCAGGTAAGCTATGCACCTATCAAGACACCTGGTACCCTAATCATTAGCCTACTATAAATAGAAGAGAATGTTTCTCAATTCATAGTTCTTGCAATTTGATCATACAAAGAGAGAAATCGGCGAAAACTCAAATATTGCTCAAGTTTCAAGCTTTTGTGTGCTGAGAGTGTGTATGTTCTTGATTCAAGTCTTGATCTATAATTGAATTATTCATGTTATAAGAGTAATGCTTTTCTTGTACTTATTGTGTGCTTAGATAGAGCTAACTGAGTTTGATATTAGTTAGAGTTAATCAATATCGAGGTGAGATCTTGACAGAGTTGTCAAAGAGAGTTTGTAATAGAGTTGTTGCAAACTAGTTGACCCTAAAGTTAGGTTCCAATAGAGTCTGTAATCATGAGTTTGATTATAGTTGTTTTTTGAGTGCTTGAGGGCATGGTTTTTCGTTCCTTGAGTAAGGAGGTTTTCACGTTAAACCATTGTATTCTTTACTTTCTTGCAAAGTGTTGTTTTCTTACTGATTTATTGCTTTATTGCTTGTGTTTGAATTTAAGGGATCTGGTCCCACGTAAGGTGGTGCACCTCCCACGTTTCAAAAATTGGTATCAGAGCAAGGACACTTTAAAAGGTTCATACCTAGGGTGATTTATTGATCATGACTACTCCATCTAATCTGAAAGAAGGGCAATCTACCACTAGACCACCCCGATTTAATAGGCAGTGCTATGGGTTGTGAAAAACCAGGATGTATACTTTATTATAGCTGAGGACAGTGAGCTGATGGATATAATACTTGATGGTCCTCATGTGCCTGTTAGAGAGGTCAAAGAAAGAGACATAACAAGGATAGTTCACTACTAAAAAAATAGAAAAATCGACCACATGTGGTCAGTTTTCCTGTATTTACGATCAAAAAACCGACCAAAATGCGTGGTCAAAAAAAGCATGGCAGCTTTTTTAAAACCGACCACGTGTGGTCATTTTTTTTAAATATATATATATATATAATTCAATATTATTTTTTATGGTTTTTTTATAAATTAATTAATTAGTTTATCAAAAAATCAACCACATGTGGTTGGTTTTATTTAAATTAATTAATTAATTTATAAAAAAAACTCGACCACATGTGGTTGGTTTATTTAAATTAATTAATTAATTTATTAAAAAATCGATCACATGTGATCGATTTTTTTAAAATAATATATTTTAATAATTTATTTAATAAAATATTTTATAATTAATTATAGTAAACCGACCACTTGTGGTCGGTTTTCTAGAATTTTTTTTGAAAACGGACTACATGTGGTCGATTTTATGGGAATCCCTTTAAAAATGACCCTTTGTGGTCGATTTTCTGGAAATCTTTCATAAAATCCATCCACATGTGGTCGGTTTTTGAAAAATTTCTAGAAAACCGACCATATGTGGTCGGTTTTTCTGGTAATTTAAAGAAAAATAAAAACTTATAGCTATGCTACATTCCATCAACCAGCATAACAATACAGACAACCAGCATAACAACACAAATATTTAAAATCAAGTTATTCAAAATTTATCAAAGTTCCAAATTCAAACTACAAAACATACAAAAGTCTAAAAACTACAACTCATTATCCTCTTCGTCATCCGCATCCTCAGCCTTACACACAGGATCTGATTCCTCATTTGTGGTGTAATAATTATCCAGTGGGCCTAGATATTTTGCATCCCGAACTGCATCACCAGGTCAAGGAGAAAGAATCCCTGCAGATCGAATAAAAAAGTTGATCTGCTCCTGCATCATTCTCATTTGTGATGTTGTTTCTACCACCTTCTGCTTTGCCCTCTCAGTGCAGCAAACTCTTTAGTGAGTTAAGAAACCATATTTTTTAGTAAATCAATGGTTTCTCTATCAGTTGATAAGGGATAGGATGTATCACCAGACGAATACCTAATATTCTGGCTAAAGCATTTTCTGTGGTACCTGTAGTATTGGCCTCTAACTGGAGAACCCACAATTTGTTTCCAAAACTCCTCCTCTACATCTTCAGGTATTGTTTCACCCTAACTTTTAGGAGGCTGAGTACTACGATACACATTAATGAACTGCATATATTTGTCCAATATTCAAATTAAAGTTCAATTAATAGTAAAAAAAATACTAAACTACTAGTACTTGAATAATATCAACTTTGAAAAAAAGATTCATAAATACAAAATTTGATTCTTACATGGGTAGCTTTTGCACGAGGCTCACCCCAGATTTCTTCATCAGTTGGGTTCTTTTTCTTCCTTACATGGGTCTCCTCGAATATCTCATGTTGTTGTATCTTCCCAAAAAAAAATTCTGCATATGATAAAATTATTAATCTTCAAATAATTAAAAATTTAAATAGAAATAAATAATTAAAGCTGTAAAAGTTACATATCATTTTTCGCTCTACAGTAATTCGACTAATTGCTTCTGCAGTATGCAGAGAGCCACCCTTGGATGATGTAACAACCCGAACTAGGGCCTGACCGTGACGGACATCCCGAACCATGAAGGCCCAGGCGTCCTACTCTATCTGGTAATCATGCACAACATTCACATAACAAAAGGAGATGAGGAAATATAATCTGATACGGAAACATGGTCATACTCTGGATTTAGTTTAACAATAAGGAATGAAATTCGAACTCAACTAAACACCATTTGGAACAATCTGCGAAATCTCTACTACATGAAAATCTGACAACTATCTGAAAGCTGGGACAACGCTCCCGATAGACCAAAACAACGGAATAACATAATCTGGAATAACAGGCCTTCTGGAACAAAAAAGGCTCAGCACTGCACAGATCACTTCTCTCTAAGATACTCTACTAATTAGCTGGACCCTTAGACTGAGCCTCCGAACCTAGGAGGTAGGGGTCAATACAGATGTACTGGTACACAGAGCAAATCCAAAATAATAATTTATATTCAACATATATGAGAGCGATTTAAAAACAGTTCATAAACATATCATATAGTAAGAAATCTCATGGGCATTTCTGAAAGACTCTAAAAGAAAATCATCTTTGTTTTACTTCTGCACTAGGTGGTATACCCTACAACTCTGAAATTCCATGGGCCATATAGAATCTGTCATTGACTCGGCGGGGAAGCCTCCAACCCAAGTGTGCCACAAGGGTTGGAGTCTCTGACTCTGCTACGCCACACGGCCGTCGCCAGCGTAAGAATAATATACCCGGATCGGCAAATCACGATTTTAGGCTAAAAGTTACTTGAGCTCTATCCCTCTTCAGGCAACCACCTAACTCTCTTTATGCCCATTTTTAACTCTTTAAGACATGCATTCTCTGAAAACATACTCTGAAAACTCTAACTTTGTTGGCATACATTTATATGGTATCATCATACCATTGACTTGCAAGTCACATCTCTGAGCCATTATTAGCATATAATAATCTCTGTTTCAAAACGTAAATCTGGGACCACCATATTAATAAATCATTTCAAGAAACTCTTTCTAAAAGCTCATGTAAATATATGCAAGAACTCTCTTTTTCACCATTTCAAATACACAAGGTGGTCATGTCAAAGATATCAATCATATGCAATTCTTTTTTTTAAGGCAAGGACGAAATCATAATAATAAACTCCCTCTCATCATCATAAAAATCAGGTTAAATACTTAGATATTGAAAAGATCCCTTTTAAAACATTAAACAAACATCTTAAATCATTCCCAACAAGTTCATCAACTCTAAATCATCAAAGAGAGGGGTTTCAATAATAATTCTCTCAATTAAATCTTCAACATCATACATATTCATATAAGTTTAAATTAATTTAAAGGGGAAAGACCTAAAGACCAAAACAATAATATCATCAACACACCCAAGATGCGAAATTTAAATCATAAGTTCCAAAACCCCTTTAGAATTCATGCTTGATAATATTTAAATCATATTCTAGTGTTGATAAGCCCATGTAGTTTTTAGGATAAACCTCACGTACCTCTATTTAGGAAATTAAAGGATGATCTTGATGCCCACGGCTTGGGGATTCCAATTCTTTAATCAATTTCTAAAACCACGGTTGAATCTTGAGTTGTTTGGGTTTTCTTGTTTGAAACCCTAAGGAGTGTTATTGATGGTTTCTAATAAAAATATTAATAATGAGGTCATTTGGGATTAAAATCTCGTGTTTAAGCTGATAAGAGGGGTGAAAAATACCTAATATACCCTTAATGAGACGGAATAAAAATATAACTGGGAGCCCAATTTTATGGACCACTGCGACGCGCCATGATCGCGGTGGCACACTAGAAATTAATGAATGAGATTTTTATGGTCACCGCGACGCGGATCCATCGTTTTGTCGCACTGGTTGGGACCTGAAACTTCAGCTTAATCCGGCACAATTGTGCTATGCTACTGGAATTTGACAACTGTTAAATAGGACCACTCCGCAATGCGCCAAGTACCAAAATGACGGTCTTTTATGATTAGGACTTAAATTAGCCAAAACTTCTTGCTCGGGTATCGAATTTGGGAGAATCTTATATTGACGGAAAGCTCATTCAATTTCCCACATGATAAAAAGTCAAAATTAGGGAAATTATATATGGTTTAAACTTTACTCAATTCGAAAGCCAAAAATGAGACTAAGTCTCTTTGACACTATTCTAGTCATTTAACTCTAAGAGCATATTACCATGAGCTAACGCATGGACGATTTTGTGGGGTATTACATTATCCCCACCTTGGGATCATTCATCCTCGAATGATGACACGGAACACAGACAAGCATGATTTAAGGTACACTAAGGCCATGAAAGAATAAGACCAGGATTGTACCTTCCATTTCGTCATTCATCGGATTAAATAACTCTGGGTATCTATCTCTCATGTCATTTTCTGATTCCAAAGTTGCTTCTTTAACTTTATGATTTTTCCATAACACTTTGATCGAGGCTATTTCTTTGCTCCTCAGTTTCCTAACTTGGCGATCCAAGACTGCCACGAGCTCTTCTTCATAGGATAAGGATTCTGTCACTTTGACCTCCTCTACAGGCAATACTAATGAATGATCTCCAATACATTTCTTCAATATGGATATGTGAAATACTGGATAAACAGAAGCCAAACTTGAAGGCAACTCTAACTCGTACACAACTCTACCTATCCTTCTCAAAATCTGGTATGACCCTATATAGCAAGGACTCAGCTTACCTTTCTTCCGGAATCGTATAACTCCCTTCATAGGGGAGACTTTGAGGAACACTCAATCACCAACCTTAAACTCTAAGTCTCTTCTCCTAATATCTGCGTAAGATTTTTGTCTACTCTGGGCTGTCTTAAGTCGTTCTCTAATAATTTTCACGTCCTCCATCGCCTGATAAACAAGATCAGGCCTGAACAACTGAGTCTCACCCACTTCATACTACCCTACAGGTGATTTACATCTTCTTCTATACAAAGTTTCAAAAGGAGCCATCTTAATACTGGCATGGTAGTTGTTATTATAAGCGAACTCTATCAACGAAAAGTGATCTACCCAGCTATCTTTGAAGACAATTACACAAGTCCTCAACCTATCCTCAAAGGTCTAAATAGTGCGCTCAGCTTGCCCATCAGTCTGAGGGTGGAAAGCAGTACTCAGGTTCACTTGGGTACCTAAACCCCTCTAAAAAGACCTCCAAAACTGTGAAGAGAATTGCGTATCTTTTAGATATGATGGATGCAGGTGCCCCATGCAAACGGACTATCTCCTCAATGTAAAGCTTGGCATAATCATCTCCTGAATAGTTGGTCCTCACGTGCACAAAATGTGCTGACTTGGTCAGCCTGTCAACAATCACCCAAATAGAATCATACTGGTTTGGGGACCTCAGAAGTCCCGTAATGAAATCCATATTGATCATTTCCTATTTCCATAAGGGCAAGGCAATCTCTTGGGAAGTACCACTAGGCCTCATATGTTCTACCTTAACTTGTTGATGGTTTAAACACTTGGCGACATAGTTAGCCACAACACGCTTCATATTATTCCACCAATAAATAGTTTTTGATCATGATACATCTTGGTAGAGCCTGGGTGAACAATATACCTCGAAGTGTGAGCTTCGTCAAGGACTCTCTTCCGTAGACCATCTACATCTGGCATACATAATCTACCCTTATATCTCAAAATACCATCACCACCAATTTCAAAGGACATTACCTTCTGTTGACCCACATCTTTATTGATCTGCATCAAACTGGGATCTTTGATCTGCTTTTCTTTAACTTCTGCACATAGGGATGATTTAGCCATCTCGTGAACAACTACCCCTCCATCTTTAAACTCTAAGAGTCGCACTCCAAGATTTATTAGTCGATGAATATCCTTTACCATCTCTCTTTTCCCTTCCTCAACATCAGAAAGACTGCCCATAGACAACCTGCTAAGGGCGTCCGCTACCATATTTACCTTGCCCAGATGATAGTACAGGCTCATGTCATAATCCTTTTGCAATTCCATCCAACGCTGTTGCCTGAGGTTTAATTCTTTCTGTGAGAAAACATACTGTAAACTCTTATGGTCAGTGAAAACATCAACATGCACTCCATAAAGATAATTCCACCAGATTTTAAGCGTAAACACCACAGCCGCTAACTCCAAGTCATGGGTGGGGTAATTTCGATTATGCACCTTCAACTGCCTAGATGCATAAGCCACCACCTTACCGTGATACATAAGTACACACCCAAGTCCTATATGGGACACATCACAGTACACAATAAACTCTTCCGTACCTTCCGGAAGAGTCAAAATAGGAGCATTTGTTAACCTATCTTTTAACTTCTCAAAACTATTCTCACAAGAGTCAAACTACACAAAATTCACCTTTTTCTAAGTCAACTTAGTAAGTGGTGCAGCTATGGAAGAAAAACTCTCTACAAATCTTCGGTAATACCCTGCCAAACCCAAGAAGCTCTGAATATCGGTTGGAGTCGTGGGTCTGGGCCATTTTCTCACTACCTCAATATTCTGGGGATCAACCTTAATCCCATAACTAGACACGATATGCCCCAAGAAAGCAATAGCATTAAGCCAGAATTTGCACTTGGAAAATTTTGCATACACTTCATGATCTTTGAGAGTCTGAAGGATTATTCGGAGGTGATTGGCATGGTCCTCCTCACTCTTGAAATAAATCAGAATATCATCAATAAAAACTATAACAAACAGATCTAGAAACTGATGGAACACCCTGATCATAAGATCCATGAAGGCTGCAGGGGCATTAGTCAATCCGAAGGTCATGACTAAGAATTCATAATGACCATATCTGGTTTGGAAACCTATTTTGGGAATATCTGACTCCCTAACCTTCAACTGATGATATCCCGAACGAAGGTCTATCTTTGAAAAACATTTAGCACCCTGAAGCTGGTAAAAAAGATCATCAATCCTAGGAAGAGGATATTTATTTTTAATTGTGACCTTATTCAACTGACGGTAATCTATGTATATACGAAGGAAACCATCTTTCTTTCACACAAAGAGTACAGGTGCACCCTAGGGAGAAACACTAGAATGGATAAAACCTTTATCTAGAAGATGTGTTAGCTGCTCTTTCAACTCTTTCAACTCTGCTAGAGCCATTCTATATGGCGGAATAAAAATGGGACGGGTATTTGGCAATAAATCAATGCCAAAATCTATCTCCCTATCAGGTGGTATTCCTGGTAGATCATCTGAAAAGACTTTTGGGAACTCATTACTACCGGGATAGATGAAAAAGAAGGACTTTCGGTATTAGAATCTTTAACCCGAATAAGATGGTACAAACAACCTTTGAAAATAAGTTTATGGGCTCTGAGATAAGATACAAAGTTCCCTCTAGGCGCTAAAGAATGCCCCTCCCATTCTATCACCGGCTCATTTGGAAAAAAAAAGGTGACTCTTCAAGTTCTACAATTTAATGTGGCATAGCATGAATGAAGTCAGTCCATCCCTAGGATAGCATCAAAATCAAGCATGTCTAGGCCTATGGGGTCTGCCACTGTATCCCGGCCATAAACAGTCACCACACAATTTCTATACACCCTCTTAGCTACCACAGAATCCCTCACCGGAGTGGAAATAGAAAAAGGCTCAGCAATTACATTGGGTTCAAACCCAAAACCAATAGCCTCATAAGGGCTCACATATGACAGGGAAGACCAGGGATCAAGTAACACATAAACATCATGGAAAAAGATTTGCAACATACCTGTAACTGTATCCGGTGAAGCCTCTGCCTCTTGGCGGTTGGTTAATGTATACAATCGGTTGCGGCTATTTTTGGCGGCTGAAGTGGCACCCTTCTGAGGCGGTGGTGGTGCAGAAAAATTAGCCTGTGACTTGGCTCCACCAATATTACCCTTTGCTGTCGGACATTCTCTCTGGATATGGCCTGGCTGGACGCACGAATAACATACCATAGCATCAAACTAACATCTCTCTGGATGATTCATCCTATATTTCTCACAGCGCGGGTATGTTCAAGAGGTCTGAGCTACACTTCCTTGAGACTGTGAACCCTGTATCTTCGGCCCCTGCCTATAATAAAAATCTTGAGTGCGTTGTCCGGCTGGGGGTTTGGTCACTGAGGCACTGGCTGCAGACTGTGCATTATCCCAATTCTTCTTTATCTACCATTTGTTACCCCAATTCCCACTCTGTCGCTGACTGTAACTCTGGTCTACGGTTTTAGCTCTCTTTGCATATCTGTTCTTCTCTCTAGATTCATCAATCTTATTTTTCTTTTCCTCAACTTGCTGTATGTGGACTGACAGTATTGTAAAATCCATGTCCCAGTTCAATATTGCTCCCTGACATTCAAGCACTAAGTCAACTGAAAGACCGGATGCAAATTTCCTCATTCGGGCTTTCATGTTACTAGTCATCTCTGGAGCATAACGGGCTAGTTGGTTGAACTTCAGAGTGTACTCCTGGACACTCATCTTTCCCTGCTTTAGATTCATAAACTCTTCAGCTTTGGCCTCCCTCAACTCGAAAGGAAAGAACCAATCGAGGAAGGCTTCCATAAACTCAGCCTAAACTGTGGGCTCGGCATACTCACTCTTTGAATCTTTTAACTCATTATACCATTGTTTTGCTACATCCTTAAGCTAGTAAACTGCTAACTCGACCCTCTCTACCTCGTCTACATGCATCACCTTAAAGATATTCTCCATCTCATCCACAAACTCCTGTTGATCCTCTTCTACCTTGGTACCAGTAAACTTGAGTAGGTTCATCCTCATGAAGTGGACCACTCTTGTAGCCTCATACGTAATAGATGCAGATCCAATATCTTTCTACCATTAAGTCTGTGTGGCCACCAATTATGCAAGCATGTGAATAGACTGTCTGAATTCTGCATTAAATACTTCTCTCTCACAAGGTTGAGTGCGGTTAATCCCCATCCGGGGAGCTCTAGGTGCCCTAGGTGGGCTAGTTTGAGTAAGTGGGACTCCCAGAGTAGTATCAATCTCCAGAGTCTGAGGTCTTTTTTGGGTCGTCATCCCATGAATGGGACGGAGCTCATCTGTCTAAGCATTCTGATCGTTAGTACGATGGGGAGGCATAATTGTTTTTCTGAAATGTAAGAGATCACGGATTAGAGGACAGATTAGACTCCAACTCACGAACTAAATTACAAAGAGGGGAAACATTCCTAAATGCCTAGTAGCCTCCTGCTTATAAGTGTGGCACGCTACACACCCATAAATAAGATTTTACCTGACGCAATTTTGTAGATACCCTGGGACCATAAATCGTGCTCTGATATCAAGTTTGTCACGACCCAAACTAGGGCCTGGCCGTGATGGACATCCCAAACCATGAAGGCCTGGGCGTCCTACTCTATCTGGTAATCATGCACAACATTCACATAATAAAAAGAGATGTGGAAATATAATCTGATACGGAAACATGGTCATACTCTAGATTTAGTTTAACAATAAGGAATGAAATTCGAACTCAACTAAACAACATCTGGAACAGTCTGTGAAATCTCTACTACATAAAAATCTGACAACTATCTGAAAGCTGGGACAAGGCTCCCAGTAGACCAAAACAATGGAATAACATAATCTGAAATAACAGGCCTTCTGGAACAAAGAAGGCTCATAACTGCACAGATCATTTCTATCTAGGATACTCTGCTGATTAGCCGGACCCTTAGACTGAGCCTCCGAACCTGGGAGGTAGGGGGTCAATACAGATGTACTAGTGCATAGAGCAAATCCAAAATAATAATTTATATTCAAAATATATGAGAGCGATTTAAAAATAGTTCATAAATATATCATATAGTAAAAAATCTCATGGGCATTTCTGAAAGACTCTAAAAGAAAATCATCTGAACTCTGAGTCATTCTTTCTTTTACTTCTGTGCTAGGTGGTATACCCTACAACTCTGAAATTCCATGGGTCATATGGAATCTTCCATTGACTTGGCGGGGAAGCCTCCAACCCAAGTGTGCCGTAAGGGTTGAAATCTCTGACTCTGCTACACCACACGGCCGTCGCCAACGTAAAAATTATATACCCGGATCGGCAAATCACGATTTTAGGCTAAGAGCTACTTGAACTCAAGCCCTCTTCAGGAAACCTCCTAACTCTCTTTAAGCCTATTTTTAACTCTTTAAGACAAGTATTCTCTGAAAATATACTCTGAAAACTCTAACTCTGTTGGTATACATTTATATGGTATCGTCATACCATTGACTTGCAAGTCACATCTCTAAGCCATTATTAGCATAAAATAATCTTTGTTTCAAAAGTAAATCTGGGACCACCATATCAATAAATCATTTCAATAAACTCTTTCTTAAAGCTCATGTAAACATATGCAAGAACTCTCTTTTTCACCATTTCAAATACACAAGGTGGTTATGTCAAAGATATCAATCATATGCATTTCTTTCTTTTTAAGACAAGGATGAAATCATAATAAGAAAATCCCCCTCATCATCATAAAAATCATGTTAAATACTTGAATATTGAAAAGATCCCCTTCAAAACATTAAACAAGCATCACAAATCATTCCCAACAAGTTAATAAACTCTAAATCATCAAAGAGAGGGGTTTCAATAATAATATTGTCAATCAAATCTTCAACATCATACATATTCATTTAAGTTTAAATCAATTTAAGGGGGACAGGCCTAAAGACCAAAACAATAATATCATCAACACACCCAAGAATCTCAAATTTAAATCATAAGTTCCAAAACCCCTTTAAAATTCATGCTTGATAATCTTTAAATTATGTTCTAGTGTTAATAAGCCCATGTGGTTTTAGGATAAACCCCACGTACCTCTATTTAGGAAATTAAAGGATGATTGTTGATGCCCACGGCTTGGGAATTCCAAATCTTCAATCAATTTCTAAAACCCACGATTGAATCTTGAGTTGTGTGGGTTTTCTTGTTTGAAACCCTAAGGAGTGTTCTTGATGGTTTCTGATGAAAATATTAATAATAAGGTCATTTGGGATTAAAATCCCATGTTTAAGCTGATAAGGAGGGTGAAAAATATCCAATATACCCTTAATGAGACGGAATAAAAATATAACTAGGGGCTCGATTATATGGACCACCGCGACACGCCACGATCGCGATGGCTAATTGGAAATTGCCGAATGGGATTTTTATGGTCACCGCAACGTGGAGGCATCTCGTTGTCCCACTGGTTGGGACCTGAAACTTCAGCGCGATGCACCACAATCGTGCTATGCTACTGGATTTTGATAACTGCTAAATAGGCCCACTCCGCAATGCGCCAAGCACCAAAATGACGGTGTTTTATGGTTAGGAGTTAAATTATCCTTAATTTCTTACCCGGGTACCGGATTTGGGCGAATCTTATATCGACGAAAATCTTATTCAATTTCCCACATGATAAAAAGTTGAAATTAGGAAAATTATATATGGTTTAAACTTTACTCATTTTGGAATCCAAAAATAAGACTAAGTCTCTTTGACACTATTCTAGTCATTTAACTCTAAGAGCAAATTACCACGAGCAAACGCATGGATGATTTTGTGGGGTGTTACAGATGATGCCCTAGCTTTCTTTCCTTTGTCACTCACCACTTGGTATTTGGTGCTATTTCAATAGCGAAGATAATCTTGCCACATGAGTTCGGTTATAAAACTTGGACGTACCCTCTTCGTTCTGGCATAATCCAACAGACCGTTCATTCTGAGTTTTGCTATTCTATAAAAATTCTTCTGCACAGCAAAGTTATTTTTTGGATCCCACCAAAAATATTTCTACAGCAAAAAAAAAGTGTAATATTCATTTTCTTATTCTAGAATGTGTTAAATAGTCGATAAGTGAAATCTTTATCTGAAATTCTTTAAATATTTCATTTCTATAAAATTTTGGAATCTTTGCCAACTAGTCCAGTAGCCGTTGAAGTGCCGACAAAAGCATTTAGTCGTAATTTTTTCAACTCCATCATCGGGTTTAAACCTACAACACAAGGTCAAACATTAATTTCATAGAGCATATTAATATAGTAAATGAAAAATGAATAATGTTGCTATATTTAGAAATCTTACCCTACTCCATATGGAACAATATACTGCCTCCGATTAGCATCTCTATCTCCGGGCTGCGGAACAAGTGTTGGTGAATGCACTGGCGTAGGTGGATCTGAAGAAACGAATGGTGTGCCTCCAAGATGAAGATCTGTCAACCCAATAGATTTAGTAGAATCACTGTGAGAGCGTGGGTGACTACTAGTAGACGATAGTAGATGACTGTATATGCCAGCGATCATCTGATAGTACTGTGAAGGCGGTGGCATAGTGATGGGAGCAGAATGAGTCGATGTAGAGCCATGAAGTGGACCCATGTGTGTAGGAGTCGGAACTGAATGATGTGACGATCTAGAATAAGAGGCTCGTGCTGGCACGTCATCAAATTGACCTTTGGATATATGAATACTTGACTGTTGTCTATAAGGTGGAGGTTGTTTTTTCTTTTTTGTATTTGTAGGATCAACTTTTTTCTTACCTTTGTCACCTTTACCTCCCATCTAAATTATGTAAAGTTAATAAGTAGTTAGTCCCTACAAAATGAATATAAGAAAACACCTGTGGTAAAACATTCCAAGTAACTAATTTCAAGTTACTAATTCATATTTCAAATCACTAAATCAGTATTAAAACACCAGGGAAATAGTTACATAACCATAGAAAGTTTAGGCTCACCCCAAAAACACGCGATAGACAAGAATATTTCTATTACTACCTAAATTATGGAAAAGTGACAACAACAATCTTACAAAGTATATTACCTATCAATCTTAAACAAGAAACAAAAAGGTAAATAGTACAAAGCATAAAGACATCAATACATAACAAATACAACCTACACAAACTAATCCTCCTCTCCCAAAGATTCTCCACTAAACCATTCACCCTCTTCGAAATTTTCCTATCTCCTACTCACTCAGCCTCTTCTTCTGCAATATTAACTTCTTCAAATTTATTTTTTGGGTGGTTCAAACTATTCACTAAATCAATGTCCACTAACTAGTGATTAATCTGCATTTTATTTTGATACACAGTCTCCAACACATTCTCAATTTCCACGTGTCCTATAGGCTTTGTTTTGATTATAGACCACTAATCAAATCTATCACTGCGCAACGGATAAGGAGCATAATACACTTGTTTAGCATTTTGTGTGAGAACAAAGGGATCATAAATAGGATGCGTCCTATTGTGCTTCATTTCAATGATGTTATGCTCCTTATGTACTCTTGTGCCTCTTGTGCTTGGATCAAACCACTTACATAAAAAACCAATAATTTTTTTTATTGGCAAACCAACATACTCTATTTCTAAGATCTCTTGTATGATGCTAAAGTAATCAAAATCATCATATCCCTTAACCCAAACACCACTATTGTATTTTTTCCTTGTTCTGGAGTATTCTTTGGTGGAAAATTTAAATCTATTTACTGTGTAAGTAGACATTGTGTGAGCTTCAACTGGTCCCAAAGAAATATATCTCAAGAACTGATCATATGCGGCTGCATTTGGTGAATAGTATACCTAAAAATATTATACATATACATATATATATATATATATATATATATATATATTAGTTGAAGAATGTGTAAATGTTTAAAATTTATAGAAATATTAGTACACTTACACACCTCATCTCTAAACTATGTTGCAAAGGATGCATACACTTGAATTTCATGGAATTAAGTCTTAAATGAACTGAAGATCCAACTTGCGAACCACAATTAGTTTTTTTAAGGGAATGAGTAAATAAATATGATATGTTAATATTTAATATCCTTACTTCAGAAAGGGCTCAACTTCCGGGCAGTTCAGCAAGACATACAAAGTTACTGATTTGTGCTCCATGGTAGTGAGCCGACGAAATATGGTTTTTTTAGCCTTACTACCAGATTGATTGAAAATTGATATAGGTTGCAAATGAGTCTTATTCTCATCGTCCTAATAATGATTTGGTCTATTTCTTAAACAAACAACTTCATCATCAAAGTAGTATGAATAAAATTGAGATGTTTCTCTTGCAAGATATTGTAAGACCCCGTAAAAATCCTAGTTATTTCAGTCCTAGATAGCATGCCAAAAGAGGTCCCAGACTTAGAAAATTTTAGCCAAGT
>NC_061111.1:187374453-187377155 GCF_002878395.1 Capsicum annuum
CAAGTACCTACACTTCAACATTTTCAAGTCACTAAGTCACCTCCCAAGTTACCAAACTAAACTACATTCAAAATAAAAATTCACATTTCAATTACCTACGGTTCAACATTTTCAAGTTACTAAGTCACCTAATGAGTTACCAAGCTTAACAAAATTCAAAATGAAAAATTTACATTTTCAACATTCTCAAGTCACTAAGTCACCTCCCAAGTTACCAAACTAAACTACATTCAAAACAAAAGTTAACCTTTAAGTAACTACACTTAATCACTTTCAAGTAACATATTCATTTATAGTATAATTCAAACTATTAAACAAGTGTAATAAAGCAAATAAGTAGAGGCATCGCATGTCCCTCTCACACCATATAATCATTACAAATTTCCTATGGCTTTCAAAGCCTTCTACAGCGAACAATCTCAAACTAAACTACATTTAAAGACTTCATTAGAATAAAATAGAGAGAGATCAACTTACCTTTGATTGGCCTAAATTAAAGAGAAAGAGATAAGCGGTCACCGAAAAATAGCAAAGCAATTCTTTTTCGAATACGGATTCTGTCAAACAGTAAAATTATTAGAAAAAATAATCTTTGGCTTAAACAATTGCAATAATTTAGTAAAAGATATAACATTTATGACTTTCATTATGACTAACAACAATAATAACATACCCAGTACAACCACACTCAATTTTTAACCTCCAACAAGTAAAAAAGACACAAAAACAATAATAAGAAGAAGGTAACTATCAAGTGATCACTTACTTTATCACTTAGATCCATCATCTTGGATCACAGTGAGTAAACTTCACCAACAATTAAGTAAAACTCGTTTAACAAAACAGCTAAAATACACTTAATTTTCACCTCAATCAAGTAAAAAGACCCCAAATAAGCTCAAAGCACACTTGATTTTTGAGCAAACTTCACCAAAATTACTCAAAACCCACAAAAGAAAATAACTACAAGACCCAAAACAAGTTGAATCAAGTAAAAAAAAGGCCCCAAAAAAGTTGAATCAAGTAAAAAGATCGACAATTAACTCACACTCACATTTCTAAAACTTAAAATCGCAACTAGGGTTGTGTGTTATTTAGTAATTGAAAGGGAAAGGGAAAGTTAACTGAGAAGAAAAGAACGATGTACATGTGTGTGTGGAGTCGCCAAAGGCTGAGCTGTCGTCGCCAATTTGGAGAAGTTGGAGTCGTTGTGTTGCTCTCCGTGTGTTGTGATGTGTTTGTGTGTGTGTTATTGTATTAGTGGGTGTGTGTTATTTTGATGAATTGGGCCGGGTCGGATTAAATTTATTTAATAGAATTTTTTTTTTAATTTTCAGAAAAACCAACCACATGTGGTCGGTTTTTTGAAAATATTTTAAAAAACCGACCACATGGTCGGTTTTCTGAAAATCTTTTTGAAAATCGACCACATGTGGTCGATTTTTACAAAATTATTGATAAAATAAAATATAAGTGTTCGATTTAGTTTTTAAAAAGTTACTATCGAAAAATGATCACATGTGGTCAATTTTTTTAAAAAAGTTAAATCATATAATTAGTTATTTTATGATCATATTAACACGAGTAGTATATTTCCTCAATCGTATAATAATATCAATGCATTTTGCAAATTAGGATGAATTTTTGATTAATTAGCTTTTAAATACGATAAATACGATATTATATATAATTTACAAATGAAAAAGGGTAATTAAGATTGGGTTGGGTCGGGTCATTAACGAGTATTATCAAAATGCACGGTTGATTTACTTTTTAAAAAAAAATATCATTTGAAAAATGAACACTCGTGGTCGATTTTATTAAAAAATTAAAATTTTAATAAATTGTATAATATTTATAACAACATCCAAATAATTTAATGCAATGCATATATTTATAAATCAGATAATTAGTTATTTTATCATCAAATTAACACGAGCAGTATATTTCCTCAATCGTATAATAATATAAATGAATTTTGCAAATTACAATAAATTTTTGGTTAATTAGCTTTTAAATATGATATTATATATATATACCTCATAATACAACGTGTTAATCAGATAAATTACCCATTACTTGCCTTATGTTATTACAACTTCAATAATATACACGTGTCTACATTGACACAAAATAGTATATCTATTTTCTCAATAGTATGATATCAACGTATTATTCAAAATATTTTGATATATAGATTCAGTTATCTAGCTTTCGATTATTGCATACGTCACTACACGAGATATACGTATATATAAATATATTCAATTAGCTATCAGCTTTCAAATACGTACTATATACATCACATGCACGGTTTTACTACCCTATAATAATATACAACGTATTTCACATATACTCGGATGAATTATCAGTTAGTTTATCTTATGTCATTAATATACCTTCACTATATAATATGTATATACTCTCTATATGCCTATACATACACACACATATACACACTATCGACTATATCAAGTTCTAAATGTGTACTATATACATCACATACGTACATGAGTATATTATCCAATATAATGCGACATATTTCATATACATACTTTGATGAGTTATCGATTAATTTGATTAGCTTAAATTAATATAACTTCAACGTACAGTATACTATTACTTCTATCATTTCAAATCAAGGTATTCAATATGTTTGGATAGATTCTACTAGTTTTTGACTACATCGTTCATCGATCGTT
>NC_061111.1:187377255-187456398 GCF_002878395.1 Capsicum annuum
TAATAGAACACATTCATTATATTCTAATGAATTATCGGTTATATATGTACGTTACATTATTATAACTGCAATAGTAGCATAATATCATTAGCTCAACAGTATGATATCTATACACATATTCATTATACAAATATTTATGCATGTTTAACGTCATTTAACGTATATACGAAGGAAAACATTTATTTTATATATTGAAACATAAGTAAAAGATAAAGATTATGTTCAACGTAATTTATTTATTTTATTTGATATATTTTTCAGTATAATTTTTTTACAAAATCTAACATTGATTAATTTTTATTATTATTATATTGGTTATCGACTACGTGTGATCAGTGTAATTTTAAAAAATAATATATTTGATTTTACATATAATTATTTATTAATAAAAATCGACCACAAGTGATCTCTTTTTTAAAATATTTTATTTTTTAATATAAAAGTGACCACAAGTGGTTGGTTTCCTAAATAATTTTCTTTTTTATATTTTTTAATTCCAAAGTCGAACACATGTGGTCTCTTTTATAAAATATTTAAATTTAATTTTAAAAATAAAAAACCAACCACAAGTGGCTGCTTTTTAAAAATACTTTTTAATTATATTTTTTAAATAAAAATGACCACAAGTGGTTCATTTTTTAAAATTATTTTATTTTTTTAATTCCTAAACTGACCACTTGTGGTCGCTTTTGTAAAATATTTTAAATTTAATTTTTAAAATAAAACCGACCATAAGTGGTCATTTTTTAAAATTACTTTTTAATTATTATTTTTTTATAAAACCAACCGCAAGTGGTCGGTTTTGTTGAAATTATTATTTTTTTAATTAAAAACCGACCACTTGTGGTCGCTTTTATAAAATATTTTAAATTTAATGTTAAAGTAATACTGACCACAAGTGGTCGGTTTTTTAAAATTATTTTCTTTTTTATTTTTTTAATTCCAAAACCGACCACAAGTAGTCGTTATTTTTATTTTTTAATAAATAATAATTAAAATAAAAGTTATTGAAATGATTATTTTGGAATTTTAAAATATAAAAGCGACCACACATGGTCGCTTTTGTAAAAAAAATTATTTTTTTAAAAAAATAAAAATCGACCACATGTGGTCATTTTTCTTGTGACCATATGCTATGGTCAAAAAAACTATTATTTTTAGTTGTGGTTGTCAAAAATAGGAGAGAGTTTGATGATGAAGATTGAAAGAAAGTTCAGAAGAATTTAATAGGCAAAGAAATTGTTTGTCTGTGGCATAGGACCTTAGGGGTCGTTTGGTTTGAGGTATAAAAAATTCAAGGGATAAGTTATCCCGAGATAAAATAAAAGATCACTTAATCCCTTGTTTGGTTGGAGGGATTAATCCAACCCGGGATAACTTATCCCACCATTTTCTCCTTAGTGATGGGATAACTTATCCCATATACATGGTGAGATAAGTTATCCCGGGTAATCCCGGGATAACTAATCCTGGTATTAGTTATTTTTCTCCATGACTAAGTTTAATTATGAGTTTCTTTTATTTCCGATAAAATTACAAAATTTATTTTATCCAAATAAAAAAATTAAAATATTTATGTACGTAATTTTATCATTTTAAGTAGAGATTATATATTTTCGTATATACGAAATTGTATAATTCTCTTACTTAAATAATTATTTTATTGAAAATTAAATTTTAATCTAGAGTTATATTGAAAAATTATTAAAATAGATAAAATCTTGATTTAGATATAATTTGTTCTCAAAAAATAATTTATTTGAAAAACATTTGTTTGATTTTGTTAAATCAAAGTGCTCAGGATTAAACTAATTGATAACTCGTATCGAATTTTATTTTAATTTTAGACAATTTTATTGAATTTGATCGTAATTAAAATTAATTTGACCACAATTGCATTTAATTTTCAATATGATTTTAATTTAAACAAAAATTATTGAAATTAGAATTTAGGGCCATTGATTAAACAACCTAGTCTTAAACCCCTACCCATCTTTAAATTAATCTACTAATTCCACCAAACAATACCCCCAACCAGCCCACCATAACTCCAGCCTAACACCACCACAACCCGGCCCAAATTGCTTTTTCCTTTTAACCCATGCCCTTCAGTGTACAACTCCAACAACAGCAACTTCAACAACGTACAACAACAATCCAGAAACAACAACAAAACAACAATATTAGCAAACCAGTATCAACAACAACCTCAAACAATCAGTAACCCAAAAATTCGACCCCCCAAACACCGCAACCCATCAGCAACCGGAAAGCCGGCCCGTTTAATAACCCAGTAGAAACAACGTCCTTTTCAACAATAGTAAAGCAACGAATAAGTCACCACCAACAACTCATCCCCAATGAATTACTTCGGATTCTCCTCAAAATCATTTGATCTCGTATGAACGCAGAAGGTCACGATTAATGTGTTTGAATTTCAATTTTTTTGTCCTCAATATCTTATTTTTTTCCCCCAAAATCAGTCCAAAACCTTCTATAAATACCTATTGAAGAATAAAAAGGAGGAGGGATTTTTTGAAGAAAAATTTGGGGATTGGAGAGGCGCATGCTTATAAACCAACGTAATCAAAGATCCTAGAAGAAACGCACTCAAAAACTCAATTCCGACGGAACAATTAAACACTGAAGGGTCGGAATTCAAACTCCGGCGTTGAAAGTCTTTCGACAAGGCTCCTAGTCCCAAATCGTTGTCCCAAAAAAGGTATGAATTCGTTCTTTCATCTCACCACCACCTTCCGTTCTTCTATCTTATGCACGTGTGGTTGGAAATTTCAGCAAATGTTTGTTAATTCAAAATGGTTAGGTGTATGAATTCTAATCATGTTGTGTTATCGATTCCAAAAATTGGATTTGGCATTGAGGCGTTTGATTTTTTTTTAGTTGTGTTGATATTGAAATTTGTTCATCCTATTTTAGAGTCTAAATGGTGTTATGGAAACCAATCCCCTACTTGATATCGTTGTTTTTAGCAAAATATAACCCCATCGAAATAATGTTTTTGATTCATCTGTTTCGTTAGTCATTTTAGAGGCTGTCATACCCAACTCATTGTTTTATATTAAAAGATCAGTTCTTGAATTAAACTCATTTAGGTTTTGAGTTTCTTTTATTGGTTAGATTACCACCTATTTCATTTAAGTTGAGAAAATTAAGTGGGAGGTGATAAAAAAGTCTTTAAATTAAAAATGGTGACAACTTTAACCAGCTAAGGTCAAAGCTTCATTTAAATTGTGATTAAGTTAATTGGGGTGTAAAGTGTAATTTTTAAAAACTTTTAAATTTTTTACAAGGTCCTCTAACTACAAATATCAAATTTTAGAATTTCCCTCCTTTCCTTATCTTTCAATCTTTCTTTTCTTTTTCTCTCTCTCCAATTTCTTTCTCCCCATCTTCTTCTTATTTTTCTCTCTCTCTCTCTAGATTTTTCTCTTCTTCCATCTTTTCTTCTTCTTTTTCTTTCTCTTTTCATTTCGTTCTTCTTCTTTTTTTAATTTTCATGGACTATTTAAAAAAAAAAAACTTTGAAAAGTTTGAAAATAAAATTTTTTATTTCTTTTAAAAATGAATGAAGAAATAATTCAGTAAATTTAGCAACTACGAGATTTGCTTCAGCAACTATGGTAATTGCTGTAACAACTACTATTAAATGTTGTGTTACAACAATTATCGAAGTTGTTGTAGCAACTATCGAAGTTGTTGCAGCAACTATCGAAGTTGTTGCAGCAACTATCGAAGTTGTTGCAGCAACTATCGCAGTTGCTACAACAACTATCAAAATTATTGCAGCAACTTCGACTATTATTGCAGTAACTTCGACTGTTATTGCAGCAACTTTGATACTTACTTAATTTCTGAAAAAAGAGTTGGAGGAGAAGCCCACAAAAAAGTGATATTTATGATAAAAATAGAGATGGTGGTGCAGGTAGTGACGCCGAATGAGAAGATGATATTTGTTGTGGTGTTGATAGCGACGGTGGAGGAGGAGAAAGAAGAAAAATAGGCGATAGTTATATAGAGGGAGGAAATAATGGTGATTTTGGAAGAGGTGGCCATGGTAGTGATACTGATAGTGGAGGAAGAGGAGGAGGCGACAATTAAAAGAGTGTGGAAGAGGAGTGGTGGTAATGGTGTAGGGATCTTTATGTAAATAATAAAACTTGAGAATTTTAAAATTAGTGTCATTAACACTAATATTAAAATTGTCACCTCTACTTAATGTTTAGGACTTGGGTCACTCTTTTTTAGTTTTGAAACTTTTTTGTCACCTTTAAATAATTTGCCCAGTTAAGTTCTCTGTAAGGTTCTTG
Organism: Capsicum annuum; assembly: GCF_002878395.1. NCBI lineage: Eukaryota > Viridiplantae > Streptophyta > Magnoliopsida > Solanales > Solanaceae > Capsicum > Capsicum annuum. The sequence goes on from NC_061111.1 coordinate 187,381,584, forward strand.
AAACCTTTCTTGAACTAAGGTTACTAGATCTAATGGTTTAAGAAAAAGGGGTTAGGTTATTTATTATTTGTGAAAAATCTTGGTTAGTTTGTTTGAATTTAAAACTGCTTTTGTATTTGTTTATTTCCCTTTTTTTATACTCCATAACTAGACAGTCTAGTAGTGCATTATTGTTTTCATTTTTTTGCCATTTTCAACTTTGAGATTATTTTTTATCAACCCTCAATTTAATCAAAGTATTTCGAAGAAAAAGGTATAAAATAAAAATTGTCTTTTTTTTTTTCACAATATGCAAGGTTATTTAGGTAATGAATTGCCTTGGATTTTTTAAATGGTTATTTTTTTTTAAGTGTAAACTACATAAATCCCATGTAATATGAAAGTAATTATAGAAAATCCCTTTATGTTTTCTCTCTCCCTATTTTATCAAATATACTCATACATTTGTAGCTTTATTATACATTGTTATGATGTATGATAAAATTGTTTTGCCTACAATTAAGGAAGGAGAAATCAGAAAATATCTTCCTATTTCTTAAATTACGATATTAAATACCTTATTAAGTTGTGTATGAGTTCATATAGGAACTGAAATTTTAATTTAAAAAAAAAACTCTTAAACATTACTGTTAATGTTCATCATTGTTCGAATACGTTTCTGAGGAAAAAAAGTCGACTTCTTTCATTCATCAACGTTGAAATACTTTTTTGAGAAAAAAATAATCGGATTCTTTCTTGATTTCTGAAAAATAAAAACATGAGCATCCTCATATTGTTGCGTCATTTCGGTGTCTGGGAATCGAAAATCAGTTATAAATCATACAAAAGTAATGCCATTATTGTTTCTGAAAGTATTAACTTTCTAAAATTCGTTGCGACGATAGCGATGGAATTGAATGTTGACGACGTTCAAAAAAAATTGAAATTAAATACATCATTGATGATAATTTTCTTGAACTTTATAGTAAATTCATTTTGGGTTGTTGATTCACGATTTGGGAAAAAAATTGTTCTTCAATTATACAAAAATCAATACGAATATCCCCATATTGTTGCGATTTCTGAATTCTGGGAGTCGAAAATAAGTTATAAATCCTATAAAAGTGACGCAATTATTGTTTTGGTAAGTATAACTTTCTTGAAATTGATTGCTACGGTAGCAATGGAGTTGGATCTCGATGAAGTACATAAGAAAATTGAAGTGAAATATGCCGTTGAAGGTAATTCTTCTCCAATTCTCATTACGAATGACAATGGAGTGAGTTTTCATCGAGTTAAAGAAGCAATTTTCTGGATTGGTTAATTTTTCGTTGTGTATTTTCGTTTTCAACAAATTGAATGAGGAAATCGAGTTTGATAAAGAAACGGGGGTTGTAGTATGTATGGTAATATTTCTATCAGATGTGTTGAACAAGTTCATGTTTTGATTTTGTGTTCTGATTAATATAATCATAATTTTTCGAATGTATAACATATGATTATACATTCGATTGAATGTATAACATGTTATTATACATTCGATTGAACGTATAACATGTTATTATACATTCGAGTTAATGTATAATGAAACTGTGACAGGTCCAAATTTTACATTTTCTTTTTTCAGAAATTATGATTTTTAGAAATTTGGTATAATACAATAACTCGGTGTAAAAATTTGATGCAACTATGTACTTTATTGTCGTAACAAAGACAACAAGTGAGTTTTGAAGGAGTCTAGTATGAATCATACAAAAATATGTGTGATAAAAAGATTTGATTCAGAGCATACTTGCAGTCTTAGCGATAGAGTGCTGAATAACTTGGTTGCGACAATAAAAACAAGCAAAACCATCATGAAAACAAGCAAATAACAACAGATGTTCAAGCCTTGCTGCAAAATCATAGTCAACCCTGTTGGCCCCTTGACAGTGTCTAGTTTTTGGACATGTCAAATCCCGATAGATTACACACTCAAAGAGCATACATCAAGAATCATTTAGAATATCAAGCCAACATTGAAGTCAGGATGTGGGGACTCAGCACTTCCAAATGAGGAGGAGGAGAAGTGCCTATTTCCTACTGAAAGTTCATTACTCAAGAAGCAGATGCCTCCACAACACAAATATGCCACTAGCTAAAAAACAACTTAAAGCAACAATACTTGGAAGTAACACCAGGAGCAACATAAATCTCTAGCAACAATCAAATAAAAACATAACAGCGCAATAAACCAAGTAAATATATAAGCATAACACAAATAGATTTTAACAAATTTTCTCATTGAACAACCACCAATTAAAAGTTATGACGCAAAAGTTAAGAACAATGAAATCTAAAGGTTCCAAAAATAAACATCCATTGGAAACATATTTATTACTAATAGAAAGTGTTTATAGCATCAGAATACGAGAATTTCTTTACTTAAAGGCCCAAGCATTCTCCCTCCTGACCTCCTCCTCCTCTTCAGGTGTGAAGTTATTCTTGATGTTGAAGGTCTTACGGATCTCCTATGGAGTCTTTTCTTTGATTATGTCAGCCACAGTTTGACAGGTGAGATCTAGCAGGCTCTTGATGTTCAAATAGATGGCATCCTGAAAAGTTGTAAGAACAGCATCCATTGGAAATCTAAAACAATTTACTGAAAAAAAAATCAAACATTTAAATGTTTTAACTTTACTAGCATGTTATATTAGCATCAGTGATACAGGAACTATATATTAAATTAAACTACTTGTTACAAGATCTAGCCTAACAACAAAAACATCACAACAAGAATCTTTAAAGTTAAAGCCTTCCTAATAGAAATAATTATGAAGGCTTTAAAGTTAAAGTCTTCCTAATAGGAATAATCTACGAGAATCTTTATACAATTATCCAAGCAGATAATATCAATCACCCAAGATAACAAACAACGCATACAACAGATGCAAATATTATAAATGCAATGCATAAAAACTGCAAAAGTGGATGGAATCTAAACAGTACACAAAAGCATTAAAAATCAACTTAACACGGGTACACGAACAAGTGAGTCCTAAATAGAAAATCAGGCAAATAAGGCGAACACATTATATACATGAACAATAAGAGCAAATAGGGGCAAATATTACAAAACTTACTAATGAGCCCTAAACAGAAAATCAGGCAAAAATAAACTACCTATCAATCGAATCAGTATCAATTAAAGCTAGAAAATTCAACAATACACAAACAATTAAAGCAAGAGAAACATAAACCATAACCATCACATAAAGGTATAACGGTCTGTGAACAACAAATAGACTTATAATACAATAATCAAATAAGTACAACAAAAGTATGAAAATAAACTTAATTTAGACAATTTATATGAAAAATAAAATCAGACTCTAATTACACAACAGTAACACATGTATGATGTTAGCTTATACATTCAAAATATTAAATCAGACCCTCATTATACAACAGTTAGACATGTATGGGTGTAACTTATACATTCAATAATTAAACTGCAGTAATGTATAATGCCATGATACACATTTGCTACTTAAAAATGTATGACCTATAAGCTTGTTAGAATGTATAATGTCGCCTTATACAATATTAGGACTTTATGACTGTTTGGATGTTCAGAACTCCCAATGTATAACATATTGAAATATATTTCAGAATATATATATTATACATTATTTGGGTTAAAATAACTAATGTATAATGTCTTATACTTTACAATTTAAACACCAAGAATGTATGATGTCTTATGTACCTATATGTTTGTAATGTAGCCTTATACAAAATACTAATATTATACATTAGTGTTCCAAAAAATTAAAATGTTTCAATATATTATACATTAATGTTCCAAAGTAAGTAAAGTATAAATATATAATCAATACCTTCGGAAGACGTGGTCGACCGGAATCGTCAAACTTCTTCTTACTGACCGCTTTTGAACTTGACTTCTTCAATCTTGAATTGGCCGCTTCTTTCAATTTCTTCATTGTTGTCGAGTCGTTTTGATACTTTGAACGATTCTCTGCAAAATTGGGTTCTTCAAAATCAAATGTACCAGGAACAATCCCAATGGGGATAGCTTATTTTTTAGAATCTAACTGACTAAGTCCTAAACTAAAGCTAGGACAAGAATTCATTACCAATTTTTACAGTAATTCGATTAACCTAAATCAACTACAAACCAAGAAAATAAAAAATCGAACTTGTATTATATGAAGAAGATCAAAAAATCTAAACTACAAAACTTGAAAATACTTGTAAAATAAGGTAAATTCATATAATGAACATGCATCCATAAAATATAAGGGCAAATTCAAAAATAGGTAAAGTTGAAAAAAAAAAAAAAAGAAAAATCTACAAACCAAGAATCGAACTTGTATTATATGAAGAAAATAGAAAAAATCAAACTACGAAACTTGAAAATACTTGCTAAATAAGGTAAAACGAACATGTATCCACAAAATATACGGGCAAAATAAAAAATTGGTAAAGTTGAAAAAAAAAGAAAAATCAAATAAATCTTTAAAACTTACAAATTTGTAACCCCCAGATACAGTTAACTTAAATTTTTCCGTGAAAAGGGGGATTCAATTATGGAGGATATATCGGGTGTGTAGTGGGAGCATATGGGGGAGTAAAATACGGAAGAGAAAACTCTGTTGTGAGATGTATAATGTTTAAGAGAGAGAAAGTTGACAAGAAAGGGATTTATGTAAATAGTTTGGGATATGTGTAAATACTTTGCCAAATTGGTATATAATGTAATAAGGTAACTTTAATTTAATTAGTGTATATATGTAAAATTTAGTTTTTTTAATGGTAAAACCCCCCAAACCAATAACTTTTACCTTTTCGTCAGTGGAAATTTGGGAGCCTTTGAGCTTGTTCATTCTTGCTGATAGCTCATATCATCTCTTTTCTTATTTTGATAGTTTAGCTCAATCCTTTATTTTATTTTTCACAAAATACACTCTTGATTGTCATATTTTTCTTAATTGTTAGTTCATGTTATTTTATCATTTTTGATATGTACTAATCCTTATCCTTTTATCTCTCATGCATGAACTCATTTGTGTCCACTTTGGACTCATTCCTTACATCGTGTTATCTGGAGTCAAAACCCCACCCCAAAGTTCCAAAACGAGACTGATCTGTAGCGATATACAGAAGATATACAGGAGAAACACTGATATACAGGTTGTTGGGATGTAAGATGGGTCAAGAAATCCAAATATTCTGACATTAAGGTCCGTGTGGGACTGATATACATCCAGTGTACATCAATGATACAGAAAAACGCAGCAAACCAAAGTTGTGAAATACAACTGATATACAAGTATAAAAATGGACTGAAGTCCATAATTCAAATCCCAAAACTGGGCAGCTTTTTTAGTTGGCCAATAAAGGGCCCAACTTCAATTCTTATATTCATTTTTGTAACTTATAATTTGTCTTTGTTTATTAGTACTAACTAATATTGTAAATCAATTAATCTAGGTAAATTCCCTAAAATGTTGTTATTTTATTTTTTCTTAGTTTTCTTTACTTAATTCTTGATTTTTTCACCTAATTTATATTGTTTAAGATGGATTAAATTGGGTCGTTCGATTTTCTCCTTAAAACAAGTCTTTTAAAGATTAAGTATTTTATTTATTTTGTTCATATAACTAATAGTTTATTTTAGATTAAATTAATTTTCTCCAAATCTAAGAAACTAATTTGTTTTGAAACTCAACTTTTCAAGAATTAGCAAAGCACTTTTATGCTCTCTTAGCATTTCTTCCAAAGGCATTTTCTATAGCAAAATTGACTATACAATCTTCTTCTATTTCCATAAAAATAAAAATTATTTTTCTCTTAAAATCCAAAGAAAATTGCAACTTAGTTTAATTCAAATTGAATGTTTCTCTTTTGAATAAATAAATGTCATTTTAAATTTTTAAATAACTAATAAAATGAAGTCTTTGTAAAAATTAGCCACTTTTAGTTAGTTAGGTTAGTTCTTTTTGGTAAGCCACTTTAAATTTACGCTCCTAAGTGCCTTAAAAATCTTCTAAGGTGTTAATTGAACCCTTACCCAGTTTCTCTAGTTTTAAAAGTTTATTTCTATTTTTAAACCTTTCAAACTCTTTTAAGTTTTTTTCTTGTTTTTTTCTATAAAAATCAAGTGGCGAATCTGTAATTTTTTCAAAACTATTTCAAATTTTTCTTGAATCTTTTGAAATAGTTTAAAGAGGTCAAAACATTTTTCTTTTAAATAAAATCTGAAAAGGATAAAACAAATGCTATTACTGAGGCAAGAAACCTGAAGACTCTCACATGAATGAACTCATTGGTAATCTAAAGTCTCATGAGCTCAAGAAGCAAAACGGACAAGAGAAGAAGGAAGAAAACAAAATCTCTGACATTGAAGGCTTCAAAATCTAATTCAAGTGAAGAAGACACTGATGTTTCCTATTTGGCAAAAAGGATTGTTAGAGATAGGAAGAAAAGTAGTTAGTTTCAGAGAAGAGGAGGTAGCAACAAAAAAGAAGGCACTGTTTAAGTTTATCATAAATGTGGAAGTCCTAAGCATTTCATTAAAGACTGTCCAATTCACAAAATAGATTACCAAGAATATCTCAAGATTAGAGGTGACAAAGAAAAGAACAAGGACCAAGTCCCTGCAAAATCAAGAAGAAAGGCTGCAGTTGATCATGCAGTGAAGCAGGCCCTCAAGTGTGGGGAGATTTCTCCAGTGAATCTGATGAAGCTGAAAAGGCTGAAGATGTGTCTATGCTGGTTGTGGGGGAGTGTGAAGTTAGCTATGATTCCTTATTTTCTCTAATGGAAAATATGAAAGATGAATATGAAAATGAGGTAACTCTCTCTGACATTAGGAAAATTTAGATAACTACTCTTCTAGAAATATAAAGAAGATAGCAAATATGTTGTTGATTCTGTGTGTGAACTGACTATTGATAAACTGCTCTAGAAGAGAAAGTATAGAATCAAGAGCTTGAATTAATTTATTTAACTGTCTAGATACCTGAACAGAAGAACAGTTTACTAAGTTGAAATCTAAAAATTTGAGTTTAATGAATAAACTGAAGAAAGTGGATGATTCTTATGGTAAAGGGAAGAAAGAAACCTCAAGTATTCAAATTGAGCTTGAAGAAAAGTTGATGGATTCTCAAAATCATCTTATGATTGCACTCCACAAGAATGAAGAATTAGAAAGAGACCTAGTTGTACAAGGGAAGAACTTAATAAATCATTAAAATGGACCACATCCTCTCAAATCCTTTTCAATTTAACTAGTTATGGTAGCAATAATAGTAAAGGCCTTGGATATCAGTATAAAACCCAATCACTTGGGTATCAAGCAAAAACTATTCATGGTATTAGAAACAGGGTTCGCAAACCTTTATGCACTCATTATGGAAGAGTTGGACACTTGAAAAAAAATTATCAATATTGATTCTGATGAATTTGATGAAGATGAAAAGGCTGAAGATGTGTCTATGCTGGTTGTAGAGGAGTGTGAAGTTACATATGATCCTTGTTTGCTCTCATGGAAAACATTAAAGACGAAGAAGAAAATGAGGTAACTCTCTTTAACATTAAGAAAATTTTAGATAACTACTCTTCTAGATAGATAAAGAAGATAGCAAATATGTTGATTGATTTTGTGTGTGAAATGATTGTTGAGAAAAATACTCTAGAAGAGAAAGTAGAGAAGTGGGGGCTTGAATTAATTGCTTTAACTCTCTAACTATCAGAAATAGAGGAACAATTTACTAAGTTAAAATCTGATTTGAGTTTAATAAATAGACTGAAGAAAGTAGAAAATTCTAATGGTAAAAGGAAGAAAGAAGCCTCAATGCTTCAAAGTGATCTTGAAAAAAAGTTGAAGGATTCTCAAAGACATCTTATGACTGCACTCCATAAGAATGAAGAATACAAAAGGGATCTGGTCCATATAAGAAAAGAACTTAACAAATCATTAAAATGGACCATATCCTCTCAAATTCTTTTTAATTTAAATGGTTAAGGTGTCAATAATGGTAAATTCCTTGGATATCAGTATAAAACCCAATCACTTTGGTCTCAAGGAAAAGTTGTTCATGTTATTAGAAACAGGGTTCATAAACCTATACGCACTCATTATAGAAGAAATGGACACTTGAAGAAATACTGATAGTATTGGCTTAGAGATAGAATGAGCAGCACTAGATACATCCAGCAGGAGAATTATTATCCTAAGGGTTGCATACCCTTGAAAAATATAAAGAAGAATTCTCTACGTAGATGGGCAAAGAAAAACATGATCACGCCTTTGTCTTCCTATTGGGAACTCAAACTCAAATGGGTTTCCAAATCTAACAAATGACTATATTTGCAGGTCGGAGAAAGGAAATGCAGTTAGAACTGGTTCATGGATAGTAGATGTTCAAAACATATGACTGGGAGGACTGGCTGCTTTTTTTCTCTCAAGACACTTCAAGGTAGAGGTGTCTCTTTTGAAAATGGTAAAAAAGGCTATATTTATAGTGTGGTAAAGATTGGAAGATCATCGTTCAAGCAGTATAAAATGTGTACTATGTGAATGGCCTAAAATATAGTCTTCTCAGTATTTCTCAAATCTATGACAAAGGTAATTGTAACGCTCTAAATCTGGTACTCAAAATGCTACACAGTGCTCATGACCTCGAAGGACCACAAGCTAAACCATGACTGATATCTGTACCTGTATATTGCTTAATATACTGTATAATGCAGAAACATGAACTGAAAGCCCATAAGGTTCAAAACTGTAATGTAGGATCTAATAAATTATAAGATATGGATGGGGTATGAAATACCCAAAACAACTGAAATAACTAACTAAACATGATAGTCTAAAAATCCTCTAACTAACTGAACGGTCTGAAGAAGGAGTTGATGGGATTTGTCCCCAACTAACTCCAACTAATAAATAAATTAATGAGATAATAAAGTAATGATCATTTCCTCGAAAGATGAGGACTCACTTCTAGCTCTGACTGCTGAGACTGGAATCTACTGATGCTCTGGAGCTCGTCTCTCTGAACCTATGGTATAAGACACCATAGATTAAATGTGTCAGTACTTTAAATGTACTGGTATGCAAGTGAGGTAGGATGAATGCATGGGGTTCAGATGCATGAACAATACTGGCTAACTGACTAATATAAACATGTGAATACATACATAGTAACTATATCTGAAATCGTGATAACATTAGTTTACTGATAACTAACATGACTAATGACTGAGTTCTGATAACTGATAACATGAGTGATGGTATCTGACAATCCTGAATCTGATAGAACTAGCTGAGTTCTGTACTGTATCTAAGTTGACTGTATCTAACAGTCCTGAATTTTGTAGAACTATCTAAGTTCTATTACTGAGACTGATTGACTATATCTGACAGTCAAGTTTCTGTAACATGAAACTGTGGGAAGTAGTCATCTAACCGACATACCCCAAATGACACATTATAGCTGAATTGGGGTCCAATTTATGCCCTGATTGAAAGGGTGTCAATACCGCGCCACTGGTAAGGACAACATGTGAGAGACACTAGACTAGTAGGTTACTCTAATGAGAATAGTGGGAACCCACAATTAGCAGGTTAATCTACCTCATCTACCCTTAACTAGCAGGTATGATGTCTCAACCTACACTGGATACGTAGTTCTAGAATGCAACGATTGCTTCTAAGAATCACACGCTCTACTGGCAGGTGGGTTCCCATCCTTTGGTTTACTCGATGATAATTTATACTCCCATCTAAATAGATACTGAACATGATTAACTGATCTGAACGTGGACTGAGTTTATTGAATTTCGTTAACTGACAGAATACTACTGATATCTGACAACTGACTGAGTTCGTGAGATTACTGAGGTTACTGAATTACTGAGCTTTCCTGAGTCACATAACTGACTGAGTTCTATAGATCATGGCTTGACTGAGGAGATCGTGAAAACATGACACTAGCTCTAGGCATACAGCTAAATTTCCAGGTACAAGTAGCCCCAAGACTTGATGGAAAGAAACTGACAAAGAATGACTTTCTTGAATACATGACCAACATCGCAATCCATAATTCATTTATTGAGGTAATTCATCAAACATGTGATACGCATAAGCTTGTACATAAATGGGGATTTCATAAAATCATACTAGTTGGGCATTTTTTTCCTTCACATAGACAATTAATCAAACACATGGTAGGATAGTATATGTAGACAATATTATATAACAAGTAAACATCATGATTCAACTCTAATTTCATCATCCAAGGGTTTAATCATAAATCCACATGAATCTACCTTTATACTAATCAATTCCACATAAAATTTATCACCCAACATGGATTAGAATTCAATTGGTCATATCAACATAAACAAAAGTAACCCAACATGAAATTCAAAAAAAATCCATACAATTGAACTTTGAAAAGAGATTTACGGGCCTCATGGATGAAAGGAGTCCATGAATGAACACTATTCATACCTGGGTTGAGTTTTTTGAAGTTCTTGAACTTGAAGAATTTGAATCTCTTAGTTCATGAAAAAGATTTGGATTTTGTTTTTGGGGATTAATCTTAGAGAGGAAACCCTAATTTTGTTGTTGTAGATGGATAATAAATTTTTGAGCTTTGGTAGGATATAACTAGGTATATAAACGGGTGGTAAAAGACCAAAAAAACCCTTTATAAACAGCATTAAAATAATTGAATAGAACATGCGACGGTGGGTGCGATGGTCCATCGCTAGGTCGACGGTTCGTAGGACTGACCGTCGCACTGGGACTAGAACTGGAACTTACTGCCTAGGTACGACGGTGGGGTACGACGGTCCGTTGTTGGGTCAAAGGTTCATCGGTCTTGACCATAGCTTCTAGGCAGAATAGGGCCTCACTGTTTCCCTTGCAACGGCCTGAGTGATGGTCCGTCTCTAGTCTGATGGTTCGTCGGCCTGGGCCGTCGATCCAGGGCAGAAGGTAGTCACACTGCCTCACTGTAAAAGTCGTAGGCAATGGTCCGTCGCTCGTCCGATGGTCAGTCAGCCTCACCATCGCACCTGGACAGTTTTACTACCTTCTGTATTTCAACCATAACTTTCTCTTCCGATGTCGGATTTTGATGAAATTGGTATCGATGGAAAGCTTATTCAATTTCCCACGTGACAAAAAGTGAAAATTTTAAAAATACCATGTGTACAAAAGTGGATTCATATTTCAAAAAAGCTTCTAACATTCTTGGGACTATTTTAAGCTAGGAAAAAGTATGGGGTATTACAATATCTCCCCCTTGAGAACATTCGTCCTCAAATAAGACTGAGTGAGGGGGAAAGAATACAAACTAATGTACATACTGAATATGACTAGCTGGAACATAATTTCATGACTGACATGACTGATAACTAAATATATCATACTGAACATGCATTTATGATGCATGTATAACTAATTCATGAATGCATGAATGAGTGTTCTGATAAACTAAGTTTCTCACAATGAGAATGCATGTCTGATGCATAATTATATAACTAAGTTGATACATGAATGCATGACTGAATATGCAATGGTACTTGGTACCAAGTTTGTGATGAACACTGAACATGAAATTGAGTAAGCTTAAGGAAAACTGTTACCTTGAGCTTGATCTGAGTTGGCGGTGAAGAGATGAAGATACTTGGTACGCATGTCTGCTTCTTCTTCCCAAGTATCTCCCTCGATGGACTGATTTCACCAAAGAACTTTAACTAAAGTGACTTCTTTGTTCTTCAATCTATGAGTCTGATAGTCTAGGATTTCGACCGGAATCTCTTCATAAGAGACGCTGTTCTGAACATCTATCCTTTGAATAGGGACTACAAGTATTGGGTCACCTATGCACTTCTTGAGCAAGGAGACATGGAATACTGGATGAACTAAAGCTAGATCTGAAGGAAATTCAAGCTCATAAGCTACCTTGCCAAAGTGATTGAGAATCTTGAAGGGACCGACATATCGAGGACTGAGTTTTCCCTTCTTGCCGAACCTCTTCACTCCCTTCATGGGAGAGATATTTAGATAGACATTATCACCAATCTTGAACTCAAGATCCTTTCTACGAATATCTGCATAAGACTTCTGTCAGATCTGAGCATCCCAGAGTCTTTTCCTTTCTACGAATATCTGCATAAGACTTCTGTCAGCTCTGAGCATCCCAGAGTCTTTCTCTGATCAACTGGACTTTCTCTAAGGCATCGAATACCAAGTTAGGCCCTATAACTGAGGCCTCACTAACTTCGAACCAACCAATTAGAGATCTACGTCTCCTACCATAGAGATCTTTGAATGGATCCATATGAATACTGGAATGATAGCTGTGTTGTATGTAAATTCAATCAAAGAAAAGTGGTCATCCCAACTTCCCTTGACAACAATTGCACACGTACGCACTATATCTTTTAAAGTCTGAATGGTCCTTTATACTTGACCATCTTTCTGAGGATGAAAGGTTGTACTGAGATGAACTTGGGTATCAAGACCCTTTTGAAATGCTTTCCAGAAATGAGAGATGAACTGGGTACCTCTGTTTAAGATAATAGATAATGGAACACCATGCAATTTGACTAACTCTCTGATGTAGAGTTTAGCATAATCCTCAGATAAATAAGAGGTATGAACTGAAAGAAAATGAGCTAATTTGGTCATCCTGTCTACAATGACCCAAACTGAATTATATTGATAACGAGTTCGAGGAAAACTCATCATAAAGTCCATGTTCACTTCTTCCCACTTCCAAGTAGGAATACTGAACTCCTGTATGGACCCACTAGGCTTCTGATGCTCTATCTTAACCTGCTAACATGTAGAGCACTTAGCCACAAACTCTGAAATGTCTCTCTTTATCCTACTTCACCAATAGATTTTCCATAAATTGCGGTACATATTTTGTCACGCCTCAATCCTTTTGGGGAGGACAGGCACCCCTAGCCATAACGGCCCAAGAGAACCAATTCATAACCTAGTACTTCTTATGCATATAACTATGAAAACTAAAGGTTCTGACAAATATGATATTATGTATCGATGAGAATAATTACATAGGCAAGAACAAACTTATATATACAACACTTAGCCGTTGGGTCTAACCACGTCTAAAGGCAAGACACTTCCATAACTTTACATTAGTCTACAAATCCTCTAAAAGATACATAGACGTAGTTAGGGTCGAGAAAATCCCCCACCCTACTCTTGACTTACTGCATAATACCAAAATATATGGATCAGACTCAGAGAGCGCTGAATCAACATGGAGCTCACCAATAGACACTAAATAGCTTGCGTTCCTACTAGTGAGGTGTATGAGCTGAAGTACCTATGCCTGCAGCATAAAATACAGGTCCCCCGTGAGGGACGTCAGTACGAAAATATGTATTGAATATGTAAGGTTGAAGGTAACAGCACATGATACAAGAGCTCAATAGAAATCAAATACAAGTGTATAAGTAGTACTAGTAGACCACCTTTATATATACTTATGGGACTACATACATTATGTTCCTTTCTTTATTTTTACCTTTCTTACTTTATAATCTTTGTAAGCCATATATAATGCAAATGACCAGCTGACCAGTGGTAAATAGATAAATTAGGATCGGCCTATACTAGGCTTACGCCCTGAGCTGCCACCTACATATAAAGATTGGGATCGGCCCATGCTAGGCTTATGCCCCTGAGCTGCCACCCATATAAATGTATCGTTATCGGCCCATGCTAGGCTTATGCCCCTGAGCTGCCACTCGTTTTACATATTTACGTTACTTAGTTTATTTAGCCTTTGAGATTGTTACTTTGGTGGTCATAACATTATGGTACCTTGAACTAATAATCTGCTAATAAGAGATATATAAATGGACACTTAATGCAACAACAATGAGTAGGGAGTTGTTGGCACACAAATGAAGTATTTAGGAGCTGAAAATAACACATGGGTCTTATTTGAACAAGTGGAGAACTCCTAAAATTTTCTAATGAAGATAGATGTGCAGGTTTAATAATAAGCATGTATTGAGGTGTTTTAACATGTTAGAGAGTAGGAACAAGGTCATTGGCTTCATGAGATATAATACGCTTCTATTATGTGTCACTTGTTATAGGATAACCATGGAAGCTTACTTGATGGAACAAATGTCCGATTTTATGCCAAAGAGTTCAAAATAGAGTATTCCTTACATACCTGGTTATATAACTCCGAAACTAACCTAACTTGACTTCTCTCCTTTTAGATTACTTATCTATAATAAAATATATGGTAAACTAGTATTAGCAACCAACTAACACATTTAGGCTACTTAACTTCACCCAAAACAGTAACCGGGCAGTAAGCCATTAATATATCAATCAAGGGTGTTATTTTAATCCTTTTCTCCTCCAATTACACCCACATACCATACAGGTTCTTATAAGATTTACCGAAACCACCTTGACTTTATTACACATTCCAAACAATACTCAAAATAGATTGGGCAGTAAACAAATGCAATAATTAGTTTGGTGGTGTACCGCCACACCTTTCTTCTATATTTCATTACAAACTAATCATACCATTCTCCAACATCAACCTAGCAGCCCATAACATATACATACAAAACAGTCCACAAAACAGCCTCAAATCCTTTTTATTGTAGCAATCAATTATTAAACTCATCAACTCCTGAATTCTCAATAACAACACATCCATAATTCTCTTTCAAATTCACATACAAGGAGAACAAAATGGAGCAGTCACCTTACCTCAATTCTTCAACTTATTCTTTTAATTCAAACTCTTCAAAACTTTAATTTTCACTTTCCTTCACACTTTAAACCAAAGAAGAAAAGAGATCTCTTAATAACAAAGAAAAAGTGAGCAAGTAGCTTGTTCTATATTCTGCTATGTATCTATAATTAGGCACCCATAGCATGTTTTCCTATTTTTCCATAAGATAATTATGCTAAACCATACGTGTTTTCACTTACCTTGGGCTACAAAGGTGAGGGTTTCTTAAAGAACCCTACAAGAAATTTTAGGGCTGCTCCTTGTTGTTTTAGAGAGAGTAGAGAGATTTTGTGAAATACACTCTTTTTTGTGACTTAAAAATGAAGTAAAATGACCAGCAACTTGGCCTTATAAAGGCCCTATTTTGTCTACTTCCGTAGCTGCATTTTGGACCTTAAAATTGGTCAAATTGGTCCAAGTAGGTGATGCACCTACTTAAGGGTTCAAGTTGCTTAAATTTTCAAAGTAGGTGATGCACCTACTTACTTAAATTCTTATTTTGGGCTCAATTAACTTGGGCCTTTGGCAGATTTGTGTGTTGGGCCATGTATCCATTTCTTTCTCTTTTATTCAATTTGGGCCCAAATGAGTACAATAGTATAGGCCCAAATCTGGTTCATAGCCATGGGTCCATTAATTTGGTCCAATTAGCTTAAGTAGGTAACTCACCTACTAGCTTAATTAAGTGAAGCAAGCACCTCTATATTTTATTCCATTTCCAGTTCCTAGTCCCTTTAATCTAACCTTCAAATTATAACACTTGGTCACTTTAAACTTTAGATTCAAATACTAGCTTACGATCCCAAGTTTAAATAGTCATATCAACGTTAACTTAGTCGCATCACATTAAACTGTATGGGCAGCATCTATAATTCCATCTACACCATTAATACTTGCATAACAAATCTAATCTATTACCTATACCACAAGGCTATACCAAGTTCCATATAATTAGAACAAGTATGAGCAAAATACGAGATGTTACATCTTTATGGCCCCTGGATGAATAGAGTAGCGTGCACAATGCACTTCTACAAGAATTCACTGCCTTAAGTCATCTACAGCTGGAACAAACAGACAACCCTGCCAACGCAGAATACCATCTCCCCCTTGGGAGAAAACCTCTACTTTTTTAGCCTTGACTGACTCTTTTAACTTGATAAGGCTAGGATCCCTATCTTGCTTTTCTTTTACCTCAGAAACTACAGATACTTCTGAAATATTCCGAACCCATATATCACCCTCCTCTGTATTGACTAATCGAACGTTTAGTCTGGCAAACTGATGGACTTCCTGGGATAACTTTTTTTATTGTCCTTGACATGAGCAACACTACCCATAACCTGTCTACTGAGAGCGTCGGCTACTACGTTGGCCTTGCCCGGATGATAAAGGACACTTATGTCATAATTTTTCAAGAGCTCTAACCACCTTCTCTGACGAAGATTGAGATCTTTCTGAGAAAATACATACTAAAGGCTCTTATAATTCGTGAACACATCTACATGAACACCGTATAGATAATTCCTCCAAATCTTCAAGGCAAATACTACGGTGGATAACTCAAGATCATGAGTAGGATAATTCTTTTCATAGGGTTTAAGATGTCTGGAGACGTAGGCTATGAACTTACCATACTGCATGAGGACACAACCCAAACCTACTCTGGATGCATCACAATACACTACGAACTCATTTGAACCATTTGGAAGAACTAGAACTGGAGCTGAGGTGAGTCGATTCATCAACTCCTGAAAACTCTTCTCGCAAGGATCTGACCACTGAAACTTGACTTTATTCTGAGTCAATCTGGACATAGGGGATGCAATAGAAAAAAATCCCTTAACAAACCATCTATAATAGCCAGCCAAACCCAAAAAACTCTTGATATCTGATGGAGAGACAGGACAAGGCCAGTTTCTTACTGCTTTGGTCGTTTGAGGATCTACTCTAATGCCATTACTGGAAACGATATGGCCAAGAAATGCTACTAACCTTAGCCAAAACTCATACTTGCTGAATTTGGCAAACAACTGATGATATCTGAGAGTCTAAAGTATAATTTTGAGATGGTCTGCATGATCATGCTCACTGCAGGAATAGACCAGAATATCATCTATAAAGACTATGACAAACATGTCCAAGTACTACTTGAGCACACGGTTCATCAAGTCCATGAAAGCTGCTAGGGCATTGGTGAGACCAAAGGACATGACTAGGAATTCGAAGTGACCATACCGAGTATAAAAAGTTGTTTTCAGAATGTCACATTCTCTGACTCAGAGCTGATGATAGCCGGATCTGAGGTCTATCTTGGAGAAATAGCTAGCACCCTGAAGTTGGTCAAACAAATCATAGATCCTGGGAAGAGAATACTTGTTCTTGACCATGACCTTATTAAGTTGATGGTAGTCTATACATATTCTGAGAGAACCATCTTTCTTGTGAATAAATAATACTGGAGTGCCCTACAGGGACACACTGGGTCTGATGAATCCCTTATCTAAGAGATTCTTTACCTGCTCTTTCAATTCTCTGAGTTTTGTTGGTGTCATTCTGTATGGAGGAATTGATATAGGCTGAGTATCTGGAAGAAGATCAATGCCAAAGTCTATTTTCCTTTCGGGAGAAATTCTTGGAAGATCTTCCGAAAAGACATATGAATATTCATTCACAACTGGGACTGATTTAAGGCTGGGAGTTTCAAAACTAGTGTCCTTAACACGAACAAGACGATAGATACATCCCTTAGATATTATTTTTCATGCCCAAATGTAGAAAACAAGCTGACCTCTGAAAGCAGATACACTAACTTTCCACTCTAGGATGGGTTCATTCAAAAACTGGAATTGGACTATTCTATTTCTGCATTCGACTATCCCATAGCAGGAATGAAGCCAATCCTTGCCGAGAATGACATCAAAATCAGTCATCTCTAATTTGAATAAGTCTGTTGAAGTGACTTTCTGAGATATCATAATCGGGCAGTTCCTGTATACCCGAGCTATGATGGTTTTACCCACTAGGGTAGAAACTGAAAAGGGCTCTGCTAGAATTTTGGGACTGACTCTTAAATTAACTACTATATAGGGAGTAACAAAAGACAAAGAATTACCTGGATCTAGCAAAGCATAAACATGCACATGAAAGATCTGTAACGTACCAGTAACCACATCAGGATAATTTTCCTAATCTTGTCGGGACTAGAGAGCATAGATTTTGTTTGGGCATTGCTCACTAATAGCACTGGAAGTGGTACCCTGCTAAATTAGGTGACCGGACTGAGCTGAGAAATGGTTCTGTTGACCCTGTGGACCTGACTGCAGACAATCTTAAACTCTATACCCTGGCTTACCACACCAGAAACAGGTATTACTGCCATCTCTACAAGTACCCTGATGGTTCTTGTCATAAGTCTAACAAAGGGGATAGGTGTGGACACTGCTAACATTGCCCTGAGACTTAGAGCCTGGCGCTCTATCTCTGAACTTAGGCACAGGAGCACTAGCTGAAGAAGGAGCTGGAACTGAGGACTTAGGATAACACTGAGAACGGTTTCCTCCTTCTGATTTAGGCTGAATAATGTTAAAACTACCTGTCCTTGCTCTTTTATTCTGCTTCTCCCTTATCTTAATCTTCTGCTTCTCTATCTATTGAGAATAAGTCATAATCCTAGCAAAGTCATGTCACTATTCAGCATGGCGGATCTGTACTCATTAACCACACTATTATTTACTCCTGAAACAAACTAACTCATCTTGACCCTACTATCTGCAACCACACTAGGGGCATATCTGGCTAATTGAGAAAACTTAAGAGAATACTTTATCACCATCATATTGCCCTACCTAAGGTTAATGAATTCTATCACCTTGGCTTCTCTAAGCTCTAGGGGAAAGAATCTACAAGAAAAGCATAAGAAAACTCCTCTCACTCAACTGACCCTGTATCAACTGTCCTCTCTGACTTTCACTGCTTGAACCAAGTATGAGTAACATCTTGCAAATGATATTTAGCTAGCTCAGCACTCTTACTAGAAGTAACCCCCATGATGTCTGTAACCTTCTAAACCTGATCTAGGAATTCTTGAGGGTCTTTATCTATCTTAGACCCGAGAAAAGATAGAGGATTCATTCGGATGAAGTCCCAAATCCTGGTTATAGCTGAATTGGTACTGGATTAACCGAAATGATAGCTGGTTGTTCATTCTGAGCAGCAACTGACTGAGCAAGAGTAGTGAATACAGCTCTGAACTCTACATGAGAAACTTGTTCGTCCAAGGGATCTTCTTGAACAGGCTGAGTTCTTCTCTTGAGAAGTATGTTCTGAAATAAAGAGAATAAATGGATTAGACTGAGTGATTGACTTGAGATTATGCTCACTAGTACGACATGAATACTGAAAGAAGGGGCACTATTTCTAAAACACCTTATCGCCTCCTGCACATAAATATGGCATGTAACACACCCAGGCACAAGACTCTACTAGATGCGGCTTTTAGACTTCCTAGGACTCTATTGAACCTTATGCTGTGATACCAAGTTTGTAACACCCCGAATATGGTACTCGAAATGCTACACGATGCTCAAGACCCCAAAGGACCACAAGCTAACCCATGATAGATTTTTTGTACCTGTATACTGCATAATATACTGTATAATGTAGAAACATAAATTGAAATCCCATAAGGTTCAAAAATATAATATAGGATCTAATAAATCATAACATATGGATGGGGTATAAAATACGCAAAACAACTGAAATAACTAACTGAACATGGTAGTCTGGAAAGCCTCTAACTGACTGAACGGTCTGAATAAGGAGTTGGTGGGATATGTCCCCAACTAACTCTAACTAATAAATAAATTAATGAGATAATAGAGTAATTATCATGTCCTCAAAATATGAGGACTCATTTCTAACTCTGACTGCTGAGACTGGAATCTACTGATGATCTAAAACTCATGTCTCTGAACCTATGGTATAAGACACCATAACGCAAATGCATCAGTACTTTGAATATACTGGTATAAATGTGAGGTAGGATGAATGCATGGGGTTTATATGCATGAACAATACTGGCTAACTGACTAATATGAACATGAGAATACATGCATGCATACATAGTAACTAAATCTGAAATCATGATAACATGAATCTACTGATAACTAACATGACTAATGACTGAGTTCTGATAACTGATAACATAAGTGACTATCCTAAATCTGATGGAACTAGCTGAGTTCCGTACTGTATCTGAGTTGACTGTATCTGACAGTCCTAAATTTTGTAGAACTATCTGAGTTCTATTACTGAGACTGATTGACTATATCTGACAGTCAAAATTTATAACATGAAACTGTGGGAAGTAGTCATCTAACTGACATGCCCCAAATGATGCATTATATCTGAATTGGGGTCCAATATGTGCCCTGATTGGAAGGGTATCAATACCGCGCCACTGGTAAAGATAACATGTGAGAGACCCTCGACTAGCAGGTTATTCTAATGAAAAAGGTGGGAACCCTTAATGAGCAGGTTAATCCACCTCATCTACCCTCAACTAGCAGGTATGATGTCTCAACCTACACAAGCTACGTAGTTCTGAAATGCAAAGATTGCTTCTAAGAATCACACCCTTACTGGCAGGTGATTTCCTATTTTTGGGTTCACTCCGTGCTAATTTCTACTCCCATCTAAATAGACACTGAACATAATTAATAGATCTAAATGTGAACTAAGTTAATTAATAGATCTAAATGTGAACTAAGTTTACTAAATTTTGTTAACCGACGGAATACTACTGATATCTGACAACTGACAGAGTTTATGAGATTACTGAGATTACTGAGCTTTCCTGAGTCACATGACTGACTGAGTTCTATGGATCATGGATTGACAGAGGAGATCGTGAAAACATGACACTGGCTCTAGGCATACAACTAAATTGTCGGGTATAAGCGCCCTCAGGACTCGATGGAAAGAAACTGACGAAGCATGACTTTCATGAATACATGACCAACATCGCAATCCATAATTCATTTATTAAGGCAATTCATCAAACATGTGATATGCATAAGCTTGTACTTAAATGGGGATTTCATAAGATCATACTAGTTGGGTATTTTTTTTCCTTCACATAGGCATTTAATCAAACACATGGTAGGCATAGTATATACAGACAACATTATATAACAAATAAACTTCATGATTCAACTCTAGATTTATCATCCAAGGGTTTAATCATAGGTCCACATGAATCTACCTTTATACTAATCAATTCCACATAAAATTTATCACCCAACATGGATTAGAATTCAATTGGTCATTATCAACATGAACAAAAGCAACCCAACATGAAATTCATAAAGAAATCCATACAATTGAACTTTGAAAAGAGATTCTTAGGCTTCATGTATGAAAGGAGTTCATGAATGAACACTATACATACCTGGGTTGAGTTTCTTGAAGTTCTTGAACTTGAAGAACTTGAATCTCTTAGTTCTTGAAGAAGATTTGGATTTTATTCTTAGGGATTAATCTTAGAGAGAAAACTATAATTTTGTTGTTGTAGATGGATAATGAATTTTTGAGCTTTAGTTGGATGTAACTAGGTATATAAATGGGTGGTAAAATACCAAAAATCCCCTTTAGAAACGGCTTTAAAATAACTGAACAGAACATGAGATGATGGGTGCGACAGTCCATAGGACTGACCGTCGCACTGGACCAGAGTTGGAAATTATTACCTTGGTGCGACGGTAGGGTACGACGGTCCGTTGGTCCTTACCATAACTTCTAGGAAGAATACGGCCACACTATTTCCCTTGCAACGGCCTGAGCGACGGTTCATTGCTAGTTCGACAGTCTGTCGGCCTGAGCCGTCGACCCAGGGTAGAAGGTAGTCACACTGCCTCACTATGACAGCTGTGGGTGACGGTCCATCGCTAGTCCGACGGCCCGTCGGTCTCACCGTCGCACTTGGGCAGTTTTACTACCTTTTATATTTTGGCCATAACTTTCTCTTCCGATGTCATATTTTGATGAAATTGGTATCGATGGAAAGCTTATTCAATTTTCCACATGAAAAAAAAAAGTAAAAATCTTTAAAATACCATATGTTGAAAAGAGATTCTTGGGCTTCATGGATAAAATGAGATCATGAATTAACTCTATGAATACCTGGGTTGAGTTTCTTGAAGTTCTTGGAACTTGAAGAATTTGAATCTCTTTGTTCTTGAAGAAGATTTGTATTTTGATCTTGGGAATTAATGTTAGAGAGAAAATCCTAATTTTGTTGTTGTAGATGGATTATGAATTTCTGAGCTTTGGTCGGATATAACTAGGTGTATAAACGGGTGGTAAAAGACCAAAAATCCCCTTTAGAAATGGCTTAAGAGATTCTTAAGCTTCATGGACGAAAGAAGTTCATGAATGAACACTATGCATACCTGGGTTGAGTTTCTTGAAGTTCTTGAACATGAAGAATTTGAATCTCTTAGTTCTTGAAGAAGATTTGAATTTTGTTCTTGGGGATTAATCTTAAAGAGAAAACCCTAATTTTGTTTTTGTAGATGGATAATGAATTTTTAAACTTTGGTCGGATATAACTAGGTATATAAACGGGTGGTAAAAGACAAAAACTCCCCTTTAGAAATGGCTTTAAAATAATTAAATAGAACATATGACGGTGGGTGCGACAGTCCGTAGGACTCGCCGCCGCACTGAGATCAGAATTGGAACTTACTACCTTGGTGCAACGGTAGGGTGTGAAGGTCTATCGCTGGGTTGATGGTCCGTTGGTCCTGACCATTACTTCTAGGCAAAATAGGGCCTCACTATTTCCCTTGCAACGGCCTGAGTGATGGTACGTCGCTAGTCCGATGGTCCATCGTCCTGGGCCATCGATCCAGGACAGAAGGTAGTCACACTAGCTCACTACAACAGCTGTGGGCGACGGTCCATCGCTAGTACGACGGTCTGTCGGCCTCACCATCGCACCTGGGCGGTTTTACTGCCTTCTGTATTTCGGCCATAACTTTCTTTTTCGATGTCAAATTTTGATGAAATTGGTATTAATGGAAAGCTTATTCAATTTCCCCCATGGCAAAAAGTGAAAATCGTAAAAATACCATGTGTTGGAAAGAGATTCTTGGGCTTCATGGATGAAAGGAGTTCATGAATGAACACTATGCATACCTGGGTTCACTTTCTTGAAGTTCTTGAACTTGAAGAATTTGAATCTCTTAGTTCTTTAATAAGATTTAGATTTTGTTCTTAGGGATTAAACTTCGAGAGAAACCCCTAATTTTGTTGTTGTAGATAGATAATAAATTTCTAAGCTTTGGTCGGATATAACTAGGTATATAAACAGGTGGTGAAAGACCAAAAATCCCCTTTAGAAATGGCTTAAGAGATTCTTAAGCTTCATGGATGAAAGGAGTTCATGAATGAACACTATGCATACCTGGGGTGAGTTTCTTAAAGTTCTTGAACTTGAACAATTTGAATCTCTTAGTTCTTGAAAAAGATTTTGATTTTGTTATTGGGGATTAATCTTAGAGAGAAAACCCTAATTTTGTTGTTGTAGATGGATAATGAATTTCTGAGCTTTGGTCGGATATAACTAGGTACATAAACGGGTGGTAAAAGATCAAAAATCCCCTTTAGAAATGGCTTAAGAGATTGTTGGGCGTCATGGACGAAAGGAGTTCATGAATGAACACTATGCATACCTGGGTTGAGTTTCTTGAAGTTCTTGAACTTGAAGAATTTGAATCTCTTAGTTCTTGAAGAAGATTTGGATTTTGTTCTTAGGGATTAATCTTAGAGAGAAAATGCTAATTTTGTTGTTGTAGATGGATAATGAACTTCTGAGCTTTGGTCGAATATAACTAGGTATATAAACGGGTGGTAAAAGACCAAAATCCCCTTTAGAAATAGCTTTAAAATAACTGAACAGAACATGCAACAGTCCATAGGACTGATCGTCGCAGTGGGACCAGAATTGGAACTTACTACCTTGGTGCGACGATAGGATGTGATGGTCCATCGCTGGGTTAACGGTCCATTGGTCCTGACCGATGCTTCTAGGCAGAATAGGGCGTCACTATTTCCCTCGAAAAGGCTTGAGCGAGGGTCCGTCGCTAGTCCGACAGACCGTCGGCCTAGGCCATTGATACAGGGCAGAAGGTAGTCACACTACCTAGCTGCGACAACCATGGGTGACGTTCCATTGCTAGTCCGAGGTCCGTCGGCCTCACCATCGCACCTGGGTAGTTTTACTGCCTTCTGTATTTCAGCCATAACTTTCTCTTTCGATGTTGGATTTTGATGAAATTGGTATTGATGGAAATCTTATTTAATTTTCCATATGACAAAAAGTGAAAATCTTAAAAATACCATATGTTGAAAAGAGATTATTGGGCGTCATGGATGAAAGGAGTTCATGAATGAACGCTATGCCTACCTGGGTTGAGTTTCTTGAAGTTTTTGAACTTGAAGAATTTGAATCTCTTAGTTCTTGAAGAAGATTTGGATTTTACTCTTGGGGATTAATCTTAGAGAGAAAACCCTAATTTTGTTATTGTAGATGGATAATAAATTTCTAAGCTTTGGTCGGATATAACTAGGTATATAAATGGGTGGTAAAAGACAAAAAATCCCCTTTAGAAATGGCTTAAGAGATTCTTGGGCTTCATGGACGAAAGAAGTTCATGAATGAACACTATGCATACCTGGGTTGAGTTTCTTGAAGTTCTTGAACTTGAAGAATTTGAATCTCTTAGTTCTTGAAGAAGATTTGGAATTTGTTCTTGGGGATTAATCTTAGAGAGAAAACCCTAATTTTATTGTTGTAGATGGATAATGAATTTCTGAGTTTTGGTCGGATATAACTAGGTATATAAACAGGTGGTAAAAGACCAAAAATTCCCTTTGGAAACTGCTTTAAAATAACTAAACACAACATGTGACGATGGGTGTGACGGTCCGTAGGACTGACTGTCGCACTGGGACTAGAATTGGAACTTACTACCTTGGTGCGATGGTAGGGTGAGATGGTCTGTCGCTGGTTCGACGGTCCGTTGGTCCTGACCGTCGCTTCTAGGCAGAATAGAGCCTCATAATTTCCCTTGCAACGGCCTGAGCGGTGGTCCGTCGCTAGTCCGACGGTCCGTCGGCCTAGGCCGTTGATACATGGCAGAAGGTAGTCACACTTCTTCACTGCGACAGCCATGGGGAATGGTCTGTCACTAGTCCAATGGTCTATTGGCCTCACCGTCGCCCCTGGGCGATTTTACTACCTTCTATTTTTCGGCCATAACTTTCTCTTCCGATGTTAGATTTTGATGAAATTGGTATCGATGGAAAGATTATTCAATTTTCCACATGAGAAAAAGTAAAAATCTTTAAAATACCATATGTACAAAATTGGATTCATCTTTCAAAGAAAGCTTCTAACATTCTTGGGACAATTTCAAGCTAGAAAAAAGTACAGGGTATTACAGTAATGTGGTTAAATTATCATCTGATGGTTTTACTATATCATGCTTGAAGTCTGGGAGAGTTATCTTAAAGCCAAGAGAATAAAAAATATATACATTGTTGATTTAGAGTCTGTGGCTGATGCGGAATTAACTTGCTTAAGTGCTCAAAACGAAGATGTTGATCTATAGCACAAAAGGTTTAGACATGTAAGTTCCTCTTTGATGAACAAATTGATTTCAAAGGTCCTGGTCCATGTTATGCAGAAGATGAAATTTTCAGACAACAAGCTTTATAATGCTTGTGTTAAAGGAAAACAAACCAGGTCCTCCTTTAAGTTGAAGAAGAAGGTGATTACTTCTAGACCCCTTGAGATGTTGTAAATGGATCTATGTGGACCTGCAAAAGTACAAAGTAGGGGAGAAAAGAAGTATGTATTTGTCATTGTAGATGACTACTCCAAGTTCACCTGGACAATGTTCTTGAGAACCAAGGATGAAACCTACGAGATTCTGGCTACTTTTACCAAGCAAATTCAAATGAAGTTGAACTGTAAGATTGTTGAATTCAGATCTGATCATGGAACTGAATTTGAGAAATCCCAGGTTGCAAAATTCTATGCTGAAAATGGAATCAGTCAAAACTTCTCTTCCCCAAGGACTCCTCAGCAAAATAGAGTTGTTGAAAGAAAGAACATAACCCCCATAGAAATTGCCAGAACCATGTTGATTGATAATGGGCTTCCAAAGAACTTTTAGGCTGAAGCTGTAAATACTACATGCTATGTTACAAATAATTGTTTGATTAGATCACTTCTTAACAAGACCCCATATGAGTTTGTGTTCAATATAAAGCCTTAGCTTGACTATTTCAGACCTTTTGGATGCAAATACTTTGTTCTAAATAATGGAAAGAATGATCTAGGAAAGTTTGATTATTCTTTCTAGGAAAGTTTGACTCCAAAATTAATGAAGCTGTATTTGTGGGATATTCCTCAACAAGCAAAGAATACAAGGTTTTCAACAAAAGAACTTTGTGTGTTGAAGAAAGTGTGCATGTGGTCTTTGATGAGTTAGGAAAGTTAATGAATTCAGGTGATGGGGAAAATTCTGACATTAAAGAACTCATTCCTGTTCAAAGGGATGATATTGCTGAAGATGATAGTCAAGGACTAAATAATGCATATAAGAATGATGAAGGAGATGATGATCTAGGATCTCAATTACAAACCCCTGCTCCAGTTGAAGAATATCAAGAAGGGTCCAATGAAACTCCACGAGGACCTGGTCCTAGTGCAACTCATCTCAGAAGATCACAAACTGGAGGCACAAATCTTCTCACCCGCTTGAGAATCTGACCATACCTTTGGACTCTAGAGTCCAAACAAGATCTCAAGCTAAAAGTTTCATGGCATTCTCAACATTCTTATCCCAAATTGAGCCAAAAAAGGCGAAAGAAGCTTTGAAAGATATTGACTGGATCAATGCAATGCAGGAGGAGCTTCAGCAATTTGAAAGAAGTAAAGTTTGGAACCTGGTCCCTAGATTTGTTGATAGAATAATTATTGAGACCAAATTGGTGTACAGAAACAAACAGTAT
The DNA here is from genome assembly GCF_002878395.1 of Capsicum annuum. Taxonomy (NCBI): domain Eukaryota; kingdom Viridiplantae; phylum Streptophyta; class Magnoliopsida; order Solanales; family Solanaceae; genus Capsicum; species Capsicum annuum. The sequence continues at coordinate 187,408,469 of NC_061111.1, forward strand.
GAGCATGGGTCTATTAACAAAAATAAAGCAAGACTGGACGTTCAAGATTATAAAAAAGATGAAGGAACTGACTATGATGATACATTTGTTTTTGTAGCAAGGATAGAGGCAATCAAAATTCTTATTGTATTTGTTGCCTATATGGTGTTATGATCCGTTTTCAAAAAGTCAAAAACGTTTTATAACTTCGTGTCAAAAAATAAAGGTCTACTTATATTTTTATTTGAAAAAATAATTTAGAGTCACTACTTAATTTTAGGAAAATTAAGAAACCATTTAAGAGAGTGATTTTAATAGAAAACCTTTTAAAATTAGCTAGAGTCTAGGTAAGGGTTCAAGTAAATTCGAAAGAAGATGTTAGGCACTTTTGAAAATCCACAAAGTGTGGCTCCCAGCGAAATAAACTGATTTGGCTAATTATGAAAAAAAATTAAGTTGTAAAAATCTTGAAATTATTTTAGAAAAATCTTGAATTTATTTTAAAATCTTGTTTTGAATAAATAGAATTTATTTGATTGTAATCCATTTAATTTATTTTAAGTACTAAAATAAACTAAGCATCAAAGTTTTAAAATAATTCTAACTTTAACACTTTTATCCGAATTAAGACTTTGGGCTAAATGATTAACTCAACTTCATAAATGTGGATTTAAACTATCAATAACTACAAAAAGAATTTCAAGTTATTTTATAAGCTAAAACTTGCCTAAATAGAGAAATAAAGAAAAACATTAAATGATTAAAACAAAATGAATAATCTTAACGTAAACTTGCTCCTCGATGATTCATCTATATTAGATTAAATTGCAAACAAATAATCAAATTAATTACAAGCAAATAAAGGAAAAAGAAGAGATTTTTCCCCTTTTTTAGCCCATTTTCAATTCTGTCCAGCGTTGGGCCTAATTTTGTGGACTTTTCAGCCCCTTTTTCAGCAGTACATCAAGCCTTTATCCCCCGCAATTTTTTCTTATATTCACTGTATATCAGCATGTAAATAGTTGTATATTTGCTTCCGGCTTCACTATGCATCATATGTTGGCATATACCAACCACCTTCCACTTGAAAAATTCATATATCCACTGTATACACTTTATACCAACAACTATTTCTTTATAATTTTAATTCATTTCAAATTGTAGGAGGCTTGGACTCGATAATGCTCGAATGCAAAGGTACTAAGTGTCCAAATAGACCCATTTGAGATAGATCGTGCATATAAAAGATGATAAAGATTAGTACCTAATCAACTTAGACTTGGCACATATTCAAATATTAATAGAAGTGATTTGAAAAAGATCTGAAACATGTATGATCATACTTAATTGCCAACAATAACAAATACTAAAAATAAACTAAGTGCCTGAAAAGAACACACTCCCAAAAAGCTTCAAGAAAGACAAGAAGGATCATTTAGCTTTATTAATTTCAAGAGGTGTCATAATTTATCCAAAATGTTAGCTAAACGTGCATAGATTATATTATTCAAACTCCAACATCAAATCTACGAGAAGAATAATATAGGAATACAAGTCAATTGACAACGATTGTACAATATAGTTCTATTGACATTATCATGCCTTTAGTTGAAAATGTGAAAAAAAATTGGATAATTAACACAATTCCTAACTCAATATTACATTTTTCATTCTCACTTAGACGTAAGATTCAACTACTCATAACAACAAAATAACAATCTAAATTTAAATAGAAAATTAAATGCTATCAATAATATAGAAATGAAACCATCCGGTCTTTGGAGTTGGCCTCTAAAATAACAATTCAAGAAATCATGGTAACCAATCTAAGGTACTGCAAATGCTACAACAACAAAACAAATTTTATAGAGAATAACAAGAGAAACAAGTAATTATGATGCTAATTCCACCATTAAATACCACTAAATATTATTTTGAGTAAAAAGAAAAAGCAGAAGCAAAATTCCGCAAGACAATAAAAATATCTTAACTTTTAGTCATAATTTCAAATTTTTCAAATAAGATGAACAATAACAATTTCATTCTTAATAAAGCTAAATAAAACTAGATTACCAACAAACAATGAATATATCACTAACATCTTTCAAACAATCATCAAACACAAAATTCTATCGCCTTCAAGGCATCTACAACAAACAAAACCACCATAGCTACGATTACAAAAATTGCTACTCATAAAAAGAAGAAAAGAACGAATAACAAAATAATTGGAAAAGAGAAAGATGTGTTTACATTTTCTGGGGCAACAAACTGAAACTACGAGCTTATGGATTCTCTCCGCATCACCAAAAAACTACGAACAAAATTTCTTCATCGAAAATTCTAAGCCAAATGATTTTACAAGGGTTTAGCATTGGAATTTTAATTTAGTAAAATCTCTTTCAATTGGGGTTCTCTACTAAATTAATCTCCCTTTCTCCCAACCCCCTTGAAGAGTGAATAGGAGGGGTTCATATAGAACTCCAAAATTCTAAATTCATGATGAACTGGCAATGTGGGATAGAAAAACTCAAGGGTGATTTTGGAAATTCCAAATTAAGGATAAGGTTTGTTGGAGGATAAGGTTTAGGTGGAGTTGTATAATCTAACACAAATTTTGAAATTCAAATTGAAGAGAGGATAAGGTTGGAAATTGTACCGACTTGTACAAATTATTTTTTTATAAAAGGAAAAAAAGGCTGAACTGGTTTTGGGCTTGAGACGGGTTTGGAGCAGCTGGGTTGCTATTTAATTAGCAGAAAAAGGGAAAGCGGATTGGGCTAGAGAGGTTATTTGGCTTTGGGGTTATTTAAAATAAATAACCTTAATTAGATTGGGATTTATCCATTCATTTAATTGTTGGCCAATTTTAAAAATTAATTTGATCAATTGCATTGCAATTGTGGTCAATTTGATTTCAATAATGGCTAAATTTAATAAATTGGCTAAATGAAATTGTAATTGGACACGAATTAACACCCAATTTAATTTTGAGGTTCTTTATTTGATAAAATCAAACACATATTTTTCTGAATATTCTTTTTTTGACAACAAAATATATTTAAATCAAGACTTTTCCCTTTTCAATCAATTTTCACGATAGCCTTTGATTAAAATTTAATTTTTTATAAAATAATTATTTAAGTATCAAAATTATACAATCTCTTAAATGCAAAAATATATAATCGTTACTCAAAATGACAAAATTACCTAGATAAATATTTTGAAAATTTTTTATTATCCGAATAAAATAAATATTGTAATTATATTTAAAATCAAAGAAACTCAAAAATTAAATTTAGGCGTGGAGGAAAAAATAAGGTGTTCAACTACTCTCCCCTCCCTTTAGGTAGGGTGGATGTAAGTAACCCTGGGCAAAGGGAGTTTGACATTCCTAATATTTGACCGACCACAAATTCGTTTTTTGAAAGGGTTGGTTTTTGCACTAGTCTCATGGAGTTATGGCCGAACTCCGGTATCAGATTTCCTACATATCTCATACTATATGAGAATTCAGGCCACTTGTAGTTCAAGAAGCTTGATTTTAAAGCACGATTTTTAAAAAATTCACAAGCTATTCTGATTTTTGAATTTTGATGAAAAAAAAAAGCTAGGAAAAAGAGGATTCGGGGGAGGAGGTGGAATGTAGTCGTGTTTTCCACATGAACCCCAGCATACATATCCCAATGATTTAGGAAATTGGACTGCTTATAGTTCGATTCGATCGGTAGAAAAAATAATCTTTTATTTTAGACAATTTTGGCTTAGGATGAGTGACAAGTAAATTGAGTCAAGAAAAAGAGACTTGTATCCTCTTAACTATGAATGTGGGATCCTTCACATCCATAGGCAAGAATTTGTCTAGACGTAATTTCTAAAACTCTGAGTGTGTTATCACCCGAATTTGAAAAAAAAAAGAAGGTTACTTTCAGTGTGAGTTTTGAAATATCCTGAAAGTGAAAGTGAAACCAAAAGATCCCAAAATACCCCACATGCCTTATAATAGGGGTGTGGTTTGATGGTGGTGGAAGCCGTCCTTCACCTCATGTCCAAATGGTTTGATATTCCTCTTCGGACTATGTCCCAGTCCGCTGATAAGAAAAAGTTTCACATTGTGCTGCGTCTTTTTTGGAGACGTTCATACTTATGGTTTTTATTTGAGACTTTTATCCTTTTGAAAGCTCTCAACAACAACTCAAACAAATGATTAGTTGTAAATGTAATATTACACCAACGTAAATTAGTGAAAACTCATTTGAACATGCTATGCTGAGATAGTTGACGAACCAATTTTCATAATCTATTCTAATAATAGTATGCCACTTTGAATAAGGTTATGAACCAATGTGTACCATAGAAAGGTGAATGACTTATCTTGAATGTAACATATCACTTTGAATGAAGTGACAGTCTAACGTGTCTCATTGAAAGGTGGATGACCTATTTTAAATGTAACATGCCACTTTGAATGGAGTGATGGTCCAACGTGTCTCGTAGAAAGGTAGATAACCTATTTTGAATGTAACATTCCACTTTGAACGGATTAATAGTCCAATGTGTCTTAGTGAAAGGCGGACGACCTATTTAAAATGTAACATGCCACTTTGAATGGAGTGATGGTCCAATGTGTCTTATTAACAATGGATGACCCATTTTGGATTTAACATGGCACGTTGAATAGAGTTACAGTCCAACGTGTCTTATTGAAAGGCGGACGACCCAATTTAAATGTAACATGCCACTTTGAATGGAGTGACGGTCCAACGTGTCCCATTGAAGGACAGATGACCCATTTTGAATAAAACATACCACTTTGAATGGAGTGATAGTCCAATGTGTTTCATTGAAATATGGAAGACCTATTTTTAATGTAACATGCCACTTTGAATGGAGTGACGGTCCAATGTGTCTCATTGAAAGGCGGACGACCTCTTTTGAATGTAACATGCCACTTTGAACGGAGTGACGGTCCAACGTGTCCCATTAAAAGGTGGATGACCTATTTTGAATGTAACATGCCACTTTGAATGAAGTGATAGTCCAACATGTCTCATTGAAAGGCGGATGACCTATTTTGAATGTAACATGCCGCTTTAAACGGAGTGACGGTCTAAGGTGTCTATTAATCACCTGCACTAAACTTATTAATAGAAAATGCAATATAAGGGCAATAGTCTAAACCTTGTTTTAGTATGCCACACTGGAGGAGGTGATAATCCATGACATAATAAGATGTCACTCTAAAGGAGGTGACGGTCCATAACATAATAAGGTGTCACTCTGAAGAAGGTGATAGTCCATAACATAATCATATGTCACTCTGAAGGAGGTGACGGTCCATAACATAATAATATGTCACTCCGAAGGAGATGACGATTCATAACATAATAATATGACACGCTAAAAAGGGTGACAATCCATAACATAATAACATGCCACTCTGAATGAGGCGATGATCCATAACATAATAATGTGTAACGTTGAAAAATATGATGATCCATAACATAATAACATGTCAATCTAAAGGAGGTGACGATCCATAACATAACAATTGTCACGCTGAAGGAGGTGAGAATCCATAATAATATGTCACGCTCATGGAGGTGATAATCCATAACATAATACCATGTCACTCTGAAGGAGATGACGATCCATAACATAATAAGGTATCACTCTGAAGGAGATGACAGCCCATAGCATAATAATGTATCACTCGAAAGGTGGTAACAGTCTATAACATAATAATATGTCACTCTAAAGGAGGTGATGATCCATAACATAACAATATATTTTCTTAAATAAAGAGATGGTCTGATTTATCCTCTTAAAGGGTGGAAAACCCAAATACAATAAGATGTATCCTTTTGAAAGGGTGAGTGGCCCAAATATGATAAGATGTGTCACCTTGAATAAAGTGATGATTTGGTATGTCTTCTTGAAAGGGTCGATGACCCAAATATAATAAGATATGCCCTTTTAAAAAGGGTGGATGATCCAAATATGATAAAATGTATCACCTTGAGTGGACTAACAATCCTGTAATTTTCTTAGAGGGTAGAAAATCCTAATATATAAGAAAAGATAGAATTTGATTTATTGAACTTCACCCTTCGAATCAAAAATCCTTAAAGGACTTGTGCATGACCTGAGCTTCTGGATTGAATCCTCAAACTTTGAGAGGATTAGTTTTCATTATTTCTAAGAGGCGATAGTGCATATGTTCTCTACATAACTCAAACAACACTTATCATAACAATTTGTTACAACAAAGCCAAAAGTCTAATAGAAGATAGAGTTTAAAGATAAAGTCATTTGACTCATGATGATTAAGAGATAGTGTTTTGAATAATATCTCCATATCTCAATCGTTATGCTCAATCATTTCTCTACAAAATCAGAGAAAGTATTAGAGATCATAACAAAGTAATAAAAACATAAATTAAGAGGAAAGAGAAGAAGGGAAGTTTCCTGAATTATTATGGATGATGGATTTGATAATGCTCTTTGTCATGCTTAAAGTTGTCAACGTTATGACTTCACTATTCCCGCATCTAAAGAAAAATTCTTAGTTTTGAGAAACTAATTGTGTTGGTATTGCCTTGCTCTCCCGATGCTCCTTGTTGATCATCGATTTGCAGGTTTAAAGTGCAGTCCTTGAGGAATTCTTGAGGATCTCCCTCAAAAATTTCGCTCCAATTTAGAAACTCTCAAACTTCTTTGTAAATTTTGACATTATTTAGTATGAAATTTTTTAGATCTTCTAAAAAATTTTGCCCCAGTCTAGAATGCAAAATACTTGAATTCTTTCGGATGTAGCATAACTTAAAATTTTGAGAACTTTCTTAATGTTTATGCCACGGTTCAGCTTCAATGGCGTCTGATGTTCAACTTTTAACGAATATCAAATTTTGTGAATTTTTTTTAGACTTTCTAAAAATATTTTGCCCTAGTTACATGCTTCAACGTCATCTCCATGTAACTTGTAAGAAGATCCTTTGAAGAATTTTTTAGATCCTCTCAAAAAATTGGCCCAGTTTCTATTAAAATCTTACGAGAAATATGATTGATTCATTGTGACGCCTACGTATTCCATTGAGGTTGGAATCATATCAAATGTAGTTTCACTATAAGATGGAAAAATAAACTTTTTGATGTGTTGACCGAAGCTGACATAGGCCGCCTATGTATTCCATTATTGGAAATTCAGGTCAAACATAGTTCATTACAACTAAAAGGTACGATTACAAGAAAATCAAATCATAAAGTGCGATTACAAGGAAATCAAAAAGAAAAGAACAATTACAAGAAAATAAAATAATAACTTCAAAACGCAAAAATGCCAAAAGTGCATCTTTGTAGGAACTTCATTCTTTTTCTGAACTAACGATGCCAATGATTACTTTGATTTTATCTTTGCAAAGTGAGCAAGTTTGATTACCAACACACAAATCAGCCTCTCTCTTAAAAGAAAAGAAAAAAACTCAAAAGGTAAAAATGTTAGTTCATGAATTGTAATAATTGACCAAATTAATATATGAGACAAATCAAGCAAAATTATGAAGCACTTTAGCACATAAATAATTTTTAACTTGTTTTGTAATACATGGGACCTTTCAAGCCAAAGGTAATCCTAACGTTTGAATGATATATATGTTGTTTGTAAGACATTCCATTGCCCCCAAAATATTATACAAAATTTATGAATAAATCAAATGGGGATACAAAATGAGGGAAATGGAAAATACATGATATCGATCCCATTCAGAGGAGCAAATATAAACTAAACCTCCTTGGGAGTCTTTCGATCTTGAACTTCTTGAAATTGTTGAATACCTTCCGGGTGAAGAAATCCTCTAGATTACAATAAAAGAAACTATAAAAAAAAACCCTCAAACCCAAGGAACAATGGTCCGTACAATCCGGCAATATATCTTTCAGTTTAGCACATAAAGGATGGTCATCTATTGTGACTCGTGGTCAATAGACGCAAGGTAGGTTCTCTAATGAGCCCAATATCCCCTCAGGTATTGGTTCGCCCTAGGCTCATGCCTAAACGAGATTTTATTTTCGCTCTATTCTAGGTGTCTAGAGTGGGCTTGGACAGGGTTTCCAAGTAGACAACTTGAATTTAAAAATACAAATAGTCATTGAACATATAACGTGTCAATAAACCATTGTATTTTCAACACTTTATTTAGAATTAAACAATAGGGGCCGTGACATCCATGAAATTCCAAAATAGTTTAATAATCAACATGTGGAAGTATGTCATGAATGCAACAGTTAATAATTGCGAAAATTTAAACACATCATTACAAAAGTAACAATTAATATAAAAATTACCCAAACATATAAAATCCTTATGGTTAGAACCTATATGAATCCCCAGTAGAGTCGCCATTTTGTTACGATCCATTTTTTAAAAAGTCAAAAATATTCCATAACTTCGTGGAGAAAAAGAAAGGTCTATTTATATTTTATTTTATAAAAATAACTTAGAGTCGCCACTTAATTTAGAAAAATTAAGATACAATTAAAGACGGTGATTTTGAAAGAAAATATTTTAAAAATAACCAAAGTCTAGGTAAGGGTTCAAGTAAATTCGAAAGAAGGTGTTAGGCACTTTCGAAAATCCACAAAGTGTGGTTCCCGGCGGAGTAAACTTATTTGGCTAATTTTGAAAAAAATTTAAGTTGTAAAAATCTTGAATTTGTTTAAAAATCTTATTTTGAATAAATAGAATTTATTTGATACTAATTCATTTAATTTATTCTAAGTAATAAAATAAACTAAGTATCAAAGTTTCAAAATAATTCTAACTTTAACACTTTTATCCGAACTGACTTTGGGTTAAATGATTAACCCAACTTCTTAAATGTGGATTTAAACTATCAATAACTACAAAAAGAATTTCAAGCTATTTATAAGCTAAAACTTGGCTAAATAGAAAAATAAAGAAAAATATTAAATAATTAAATAAAATGAATAATCTTAATGCAAATTTGCTCCCCGATGTTTCATCTAAATTAGATTAAGTTAAAAACAAATAATCAAATTAATTACAAGCAAATAAAGGGAAAAGATGAGATTTGGGCCCCTGTTTAGCCCATTTTCATTTCTGTCCAGTTTTGGGCCTAATTTTGTGGGTTTTTCAACCCCTTTTTCAGTTGTACATCACAGCCTTTATCCCCTATATTTTTTTTTCATATATTCACTGTATATCTATATGTAAATGGTTGTATATTTGATTCCAACTTCACTATGCATCATATGTTGGCATATACCAGCCACCTTCCACCAGAAAACCCGTATATCCACTGTATACAGTGTATACCAACACCTGTTTCCTTATAATGTTAATTCATTTCGGAATTGTAGGAGTCTTGGACTCGATAATGCTCGAATGAAAAGGTAATGAGAGTCCAAATGGACCCATTTGAGATAGTTTATGCATACAAAAGATGATAAAGATTAGTACCTAATCAACTTAGGCTTGGCACGTATTCAAATATTAATTGAATTGACTTGACAAAGATCCGAAACATGTATGATCATACTTAATTTCTAACAATAACAAATACTAAAAATAAAGTGCCTAAAAAGAACACACTCCCAAAAAACTTCAAGAAAGACAAGAAGGATCATTTAGATTTATTAATTTCAAAAGGTGTCATAATTTATCCAAAATGGTAGCTCAATGTGCATAAATTCTATTATTTGAACTCAAACATCAAATCCATGAGAAGAAGCATATAGGAACACAAGTCAATTGGCAGAAAAGGGGGAGGGGATTCGGCTGGTGAGGTTATTTGGCTTTGATTTTTTTTAAGTAACCCCAATTAGATTAGGATTTAACCAATCATTTAATTCTTGGATCATGGCTAAATTTAATAAATTGACTAAATAAAATTGTAAATTGGACACAAATTAATAACCAATTTGTTTTTGAGTTTCTTTGTTCGATAAAATCAAACAAACATTTTTTCAAATATTTTTTTGACAACAAAATATATTTGAATTAATAGTTTTCCCATTTCAATCAATTCTCACGATAGCATTTGATTAAAATTTAATTTTTCATAAAATAATTATTTAAGTAACAAGATTATACAATCTCGTAAATACAAAAATATATAATTGTTACTGAAAATGACAAAATTACCTAGATAAATATTTTGAAAAAGTTTGATTGTTCGAATAAAATAAATATTATAATTTTATTTAAAATTAAAGAAACTCAAAGATTAAATTTAGTCGTGGAGGACAAAAATTAGGTGTCAACACATAGGATTCAAACCCTTCCAAATGGATGTAAAAAGTTCTTTTCTAAATGGAAACTTGAAGGAAGAAGTCTATTTCAAGCAACCCTCTAGGTTTTGAAGATCCAGAGTTTCCTCATCATGTGCTTAAATTAGGCAAAGCTCTTTATGCTCTAAAGCAAGCACCAAGGGCATGGTATGAGAGACTTTTAAAGTTTTTTCTAGAGAATGGATTTAAAAGAGGAAAAATTAACAATACAGTCTTTCTAAAGTCCAGAGGTAGCAACTTATTAATTGTTCAGATATATCTTGATGACATAATCTTTGGAGATACTTCTGAATCACTATGTGAAGAGTTTGCAAAGCTAATAGGGAGTGAATTTGAAATGAGCATGATGGGTGAATTGAGTTTCTTCTTAGGCCTGTAGATCAAGCAAACTTCTCTAGGAACAATGATTTGCCAAGAGAATTACATCAAGGAGTTACTGAAGAAATACAATATGAAAGATGCCAAGCCAGTTGATACTCCAGTTGGAACCAATTCAAATATGGATAATGATGAATTTGGTCCCTCAGTTAATGAGACCATGTATAGAGGGATTATTGGATACCTACTATATATCACTACAAGTAGGCCAAATATTGTATTTAGTGTAGGAATATGTGCCAAATTTTAGGCTTACCCAATGGAGTCTCATTTGAAAGCTACAAAAAAATTCCCAGGTATCTGAAAGGGACAGGGGACCTGGTCTTGTACTCTTTGTTTGGATACAATTTAGATCTGATAGGCTATGTTGATTCTAATTATGTTGGATACTTGGTGGATAGAAAAAGCACCTCAGGAATGGCTCAGTTTTTGGGTTCTTCTTTAATCTCCTGGGGTAATAAGAAAAGAACTCAGTTGTTTTATCTACTGCTGAAGCTGAATATGTGGCTACAGCTTCTTATTGTACTCAATTATTATGGATCAAGTAGCAACTGAAGGATTTGGGGATTTTATCATACATTATTCCTCTAATGTGTGACAACACAAGTGCTCTTAGCATGGCTAAGAATCTAGTTCAACATAATAAGACCAAGCATATTGATGTGAGACATCATTTTATGAGAGATAATATTGAGAAGAGAGTTATTTACATAAAGTTTTGTAAGACTAAAGATCAGATAGAATACACCTTTACTAAGTCTCTTCACAAGGAACAATTTGTGAAGAATAGATTGAGGTTGGGGTTGATCAAAATAACCTAAACTATTAGATGAATCAATTATTCTCCCTAAAATTGGCTATGATCAGGAGACAGGTATCCTTGATAAAGTATTTACTTGTTAATCTAACTCAGTATCATACCTTTGAAAGTATACACGCATGGGAATAACTTTGGAAGAGAACAGACAAACATAAATTTAAGAATTCACTCAAGAAAGAGAGGGACTTGGTCCCATCTCTCAGGTTAGTATCGTGAATGTGCATTTTTTGTTCTGTCAGAAAAAGTTGTATCTTGTCTATCTCTGTGTCAGAAATTTGTCTTATCATAAAAAGAAAGATGAGTCACCCCAAATTGATCACATCTCATTCTTTCAAAAAGCCCTTCCTTGTGCTTATTCATTTCCTTAAATCTTATTGTACCCAAACCTTCTCTTGTCAAAAGATAAATCTAGCTACAAATAACCCTCATGTGACAAAAATTTCCAAATGGCTGCTAATTCGTCATTCTCGTGTCTCTCAAAGGACTCGGAACTTAGAATAAATAAAAATCCTCTCTCAAACCTTCTTGAAAAACACCTTTCCTCTCCTAACCTTCCAAAGTCAAACTTCTTCTTCACTCAACTCATTGATGAAGATTCATCCCAGAAGTTTTATTACCTTTCTAGTAGTATATTGACGGATGATATCTGGGTTGCTGAAAATCTCATCTTGCTATTAAATAGCCTAAGAAAGAGCATGTTTGGTCCTAAGGAACAAGATGTCGATAAGATAACAAAAAACCCTGGAGAGAAGCCAAGAAGTTCTACTGAAAAACAACAGACTTCTGAAGAACCTGGTCCTAAGATGAGGAAAATGACTGAAGAAAAACTACTAGTGTTTCTAAAAAGGGAAAATTGGAGAAAGAAGGAAAGTTTGTGTCTAAAAAAGTTCGAAACAAGTTCTTGAGAAATCAAAAGGTGTTAACTGTGAGGATCTTTGACTTAAATGTATTAAAAAATAGGTGTGATAGAATTAGTTGAGCTTGTTAAACATCAAAGATAGATCCATATTATGAAAGTACCCATTCCTACAGTCTTTAATGAGGTATTCAGGGAATTCTATTCCACGTTTAATTTTTCTGAAGACAGACTGAAAATGACTGATGTAGTTCAAGAAAAGAAGTTAAATCTTGATAATGTATTACTTGGGATAATTTTGGATGTTCCTATCAATGGTGTGAGGACTGTCTCAAAGAAACAACCCTCAATAAAGTTTATGGTAAATGCATCAAAGGTTAAACAAAAATTTATGGCTGCAGTAAATAAGATGCAGAGATTAGCAAATTGCAAATAACAATTCAGCATCTTTCTAATAAGGATCCAAGTCTCTCTGAAGAGCATAGACATGATAATACTGAACTAAAGAGGAGCGTTTCAACTCTAACTGATGAAGTTCTTAGCTTGAATACAGAGATAAAGCATCTAGCCAAGGAATTGTTACATTCTCATGCTGCAGAAAATAATAAGATGGATCTACTTCTCTAAACCCTCTTCCCAAGTCCTTCACCTGTTTAAATGTTCTTAATTCCTATGGCTTTTTCTAGGGAACATTCAAATCTTGCATTACAATAATACTTAACTTTTACTTTAAAATATGAATGAATCTATGTTTGTGTGTTTCATTTGTCTCTTCTTTACAAAAGTTGCTCTTTATGTTAGTGTTGTCTCAGTGGTCATGAGTTAACTAACTTGTTCTTATTTTACTCTTAATTTACTATTCTTACTTTTCAATAATTCCAAAAGAGGGAATACTACTGAATTCATGTGGTAGGGACCAGGTACCAATTATGACACATGTGAAAGATGATATGTTGAATTGTAGGTTTATTGAAAGGGGAAAGGTGAATGATGTGTTGAATCTTTATGATGTATGATAGCATATTGACAAGGGGAAGAATATTGGTGAAGTATGCATGGTACATAGCGATAGGGGGAAACATGGTGCATAGTGATAGAGGGAACATTTATCAACAATAATAGTGAACACTCTGATTGAATGAGGCGAATGAACTTTGATGCTCAAAATCTGAGGTTGGTTTGTCATCATCAAAAAGGCAGAAATTTTTGAATCTTATTTTGATGATGAGAAGCTGACAACAAGGGACCAGGTCCTTGGTCTTTATGAAAAAATACAGTTGTCACTGTCCTGTGCCGTTTTGCCTGTTAGTGTAACAAACTGCGCAGGTAAGATGTGTACCTATGAGGACACTTGGCTCAACCAAAATTCTACCCTAATCATTATCTGACTATAAATAGAAAAGATTTTTTGTCAATTCATAGTTTTTGCAATCTGATCATTCAAAGAGACAAATCGATGAAAATTCAAATATTACTCAAGTTCTAAGCTTTTGTGTGTTGAGTGTGCATTTTTTCTTGAGTCAAGTCTTAGACTTTAATTGAATTACTCATGTTATAAGAGTAATTCTTGCACTTTTATAAGAGTAATGCTTTTCTTGTGCTTGTTGAGTGATTAAGTAGAGTTAACTGAGTTTCATATTGGTTAAAGTTAATCAATATCGAGGTGAGATCTTGACAGAGTTGTCAAGGAGAGTTTATAATAAAGTTGTTGCAAACTAGTTGAGCCAAGAGTTAAGGTTCCAATGGAGTCTATAATCATGAGTTTGATTATAGTGGATTGTTGAGTGTCTGTGAGGGAAAGTTGTGGTTTTTCCTCCCTTGAGCAAAGAGGTTCCCACATTAAACCATAGTATTTTTTACTTTCCTGCAAAGCGTTGTTTCCTTACTGATTTACTGTTTTATTGTTTGTGTTTGACTTTAAAGGATCTGGTCCCTCATAAGGTGGTGCACCCCCACCTTTCAACATAATAATTCGGTAGAGTAGCTCATAAACTATATTGGCTTGGCAAGATTGAAAATTTATGTCTCTACTTTTTATTTAAACTTTCATCTAGCTAAGATCTTATAACGACATATATGGCTGTTTGTGATCTTAAACTCTTTCCCCTGTATGACCCTTTTCATAGCTTTTTTTAGTTTTGTATGACTTGCATGAGAGGGTAGGTAACACAATTTATGAGGTGCTCCGGTCATGTGTTTCAGGAAAGATTCAATTTTGAAAGTACAACTAAAAGTTTAACCAAAGTTAATATTTTGAGTTAACGAGGCAAGATTCGAGTTTTGATGATTCCATCAAGTGCAGAGGGTGATTTATGACTTAGTTAGATAATTTGCATGAATTCAGAGACGTTCAGGAGTGATTTGGATTATTGGTTGTATTCTAGTCATTTTGTAAATTTTGGGCTAATCATGGTCAAATTGGTCTAGGAGATCTCAGATCGGTGATTTGATGATTCCAACAAGTACAAAATGTGTTTTAAAAGTGATTTACATTATTGATTTATATCATGGGAGTCTCGAATGAGTTCTGGAGGTCGATTCCATGACTTAGGACAATTTTGAGCATTACTTGTGCTTCAAGTCTGGCGTAGTCTCACCTGCAGAACTGGGTCTGCACTCATTACGTTCAATCGTTCATGACTATGATTCTCAAAGTCAAGAGCAAGTGAGAATAAGAAGCAAATTATGAGAAAGAAGTGGGAGAGAGAATGCAGGTTAAAAGGGTCATTTAATGGATTTTTTGTATTTCTTAGAATTTTGTTTTCAAATAAAAATTTCACATAAGAAAATTTTAGTTAAAAAAAATAAATAAATAGATTAAGTGACTTTGTGAGTAAAATATATATAGTTGAGTAACTTTTGGAGTACAATTCAAAGTTGAGTGACTTTCTGAAATAAAAAATTATATTTGAGTGACTTTTTAGGTTATTAACTCAGTGTGGTTGTGTAGAGTAAAAATCATTCAAGTGGGTGTGGGGTAAGGGGTAAATAGGGATGGAGTAAGGGATAGTACTTGGGCGGTAAGAAAAGTGAAACTTTTTAGGAAAAATTATATCATAACACAACTTAATTTACCATACCTATTTAAAATTTCAACATTTTAAATAACTATATAAATTTATTCTTTTACTTAAAAGGTCGGATACATCGCTGAAGAATGTAATGTATCCATATAAAATTAAGTGATATATCCAAAAGAATGTGATGTGTCTGTATAAAATTAAGAGATGTATCCAAAGAAAGTGATGCATCCATGAGGAATATTTTATATTTGCGTAAAACTAAGTGATATGTGTAATGTATCAGTGTGGATTAAATCAGGAATATTTAATAATTTTGAAAAAAAAAAATAGATAGGAAGTAATTAGTCCCAAAAGGGTTGAGATTTATGTAACTCTTACAATTTTTTACTCTCTCCGGCCAATCAAAAAATGGAGAAACGATTAATGCAAAGTGAATTGATGTATCATTTATTGAAATAAAATAAAATTTAACGTACTTAAAAATTACTCATATAAATTATTAGAACAAAATTATCACTATTTATATAATCAAAATTTTTGATGAGTTTTAAGAAATACAAAATATTTGCTTCCTGAACAATAATAATACCTATATGTTATAAAGTAAGAAAGAACAAAGAAGAAGAAGGAGAGTAGAAAGAGGAGAGAGAGTAATTCTTATTACTTCTTGAGGGGTGAGAGATCATATATTTGTAAATACAATGAACAAAACCCCTCTATTTATAGAGGAAATTTACTCCTAGTCTGAGTAAAAGCGAATGCTTCAAATCCTAATAGATATCAAAGTAGATCTTGATAGACATTCACTATAATGTAAATACATTTATAACACTCCCCCTTGAATCTCTAATTGGTAGATAATGTGCCTCGTTAAAACCTTATTAGAAAAAATCTAGTGGAGGAAAAAGAGTACACATCTCTAATAATACACATTTCAGCTGCCTCATTAAAAACCTTACAAGGAAAACCCAGTGGGACAAAACCTCATAAGGAAAAAAGAGTACAGCGCGTATTAACTCCCCCTAATGAGAGCATCCCTGAACCTTTGCATCCCGATCTTGTGCACCATCTTCTTAAAAGTTGTAATTGGAGAAGACTTGGTGAATAAATCAGTTACATTGTTAGCTAAATGAATCTGTTGCACGTTAATATCATCATTCTTTTGTAGCTCATGTATGTAGAAAAGCTTTGGCAAAATGTGCTTCGTTCTATCTCCATTTATGAATCCTTCCTTAAGCTATGCTATGTATGCTGAATTATCTCGATATAAAATTGTGGGTAGATTGTCATATTTCACACCACATTTTTCTCGAATGAGATGTATCATGGACCTCAACCATACACATTCTCATCTTGCTTCATGAATAGCTATTATTTCAGCATGATTTGATGAAGTGGCTACAATGGACTGTTTTGTATATCTCTAAGATACGGCAGTATCCCCACATATGAATATATTGTATGTTTGAGACCATGATTTATGCGGGTTAGATGAGTAACCAACATCAGCATACTAGTAAGATAGGTACTGCAATCTTTAGAATAAAATAAACTCATGTATCTTATCCCATTTCAATGTCTCTTAGTAGGAGTATAAATATACCTTGCTAACAAATTGAGCGAAAGGCTATATTGGGTCTTGTAGTTTTTTACAAGATGCATGAGTACACCAATTGTACTAAGATATGGTACTTCATAACCAATCCAAATTGGTATATTTATCATTTCAGCAAATAATCTTATTGCTTTTGAAAAACTCTCCAAGAGTTTCAATAATTTTCAAGCTATAAGCTTATACAATATAAGGATTATCAATAAGTTTCCTAGAAACTTTTATATTTTGAATCCTTAAAGAAGTTTTCATACAAATTTTGTCAAGTGAC
Organism: Capsicum annuum; assembly: GCF_002878395.1. Taxonomy (NCBI): domain Eukaryota; kingdom Viridiplantae; phylum Streptophyta; class Magnoliopsida; order Solanales; family Solanaceae; genus Capsicum; species Capsicum annuum. The sequence continues at coordinate 187,425,716 of NC_061111.1, forward strand.
AATATTCAACATTTTATGTGTGACATCTTCAAGTATCTAGACTGCAAATCAAATAAGTTTTCACTTACCAAGATGCACCATTTCATATTACTTGATAAATGTTTCTACGTCAGAATGCTTAAATAAATATAGAATTTAGATCCTTGTAATCTTTCACAATATTACGCCAATATTGTGTTAAAGATATTGATGATATATCATTTCGTATAGGTTCACAATGGACATAACAATTTTGAGATCTCATCACTTCATTATTTTCAGGTACATGAACCTCTCATAAGATTTCATGAAGTGTTATGTCGTAGGCTCTTCAAGATCTCATTACCTTCTTATTATGATTATTTGCTCCTTGTTTTTCAAGGACTATTTCATTTGGAACCGATTAGTCTACCATGCTTCACGCATACGTAGACTTTGTCCTTTAGGAACACAAAACAAGAGCACTTGCGCTTAATATGATATAATTTTGGCATTTGACTTGAATTATCTTTTGGATGAGGATCTGGTGATAATTCCTAACATATTTAATAGCGCTTATAATCTCCCCCTTATGTTAGGAAAACTAACATACATCTTCTAGCTTCTTTAAGGAATCCATCCTTGTGCATTATGGTATATTCATTAATCGTATACCGCACATCAAAATTATTAGATGGAATAATTGGTTCCCGACCTTGAACTAATTGAGAGGGAAGAAATAATCATAATTTATTGGTCTAATGCATACAAGTGTTATTGTATGCAATATATCTTATTTCAGACCAACACATGAAGCTTTGTTCTCATTAGCGATGGTTTAGCTATTTATCGAATGCATTTAATGCTGAACAATCATCATCAAGATAACTTTCTTGATTGCACAATCTGAAAATTATGTTCTTAACTCAATTTTGTTGAGCAAGGAACTTTATGAATGTCAAATTGCAGGTTGACAATGAATGTACATGTGATTATCTTATTGATGCATCTTTTCAACATATCATATAATAGATAAACGAGCCCTTATTCACCTTTTATAATTTTCAGATTTGAAGGGATCCAATCCCAATATTAGTTGGTCCAACCAACTTATCATAAGAACAAACAACATAAACAATTCTTGAAGAATCTTCTAGTTCTTCAATACATGTACATCTTCGAGATGTCACAATCGTTCATATCATTTAATGAACTTTTATTCTAGTAAACTCCAAGTTTACCATGACATGTACTTTTTCTTTAGTAAATTTCAAATTTACTATTACATGAATAAATTTCAGATTTACTACTTCAAAAGTAGATTTCAAAATTATTCAACCTCTTTCGAAGGTGAGTTGTGATACAATCATAATTAAGTGCACGTTTGCATTAATAAGTTTCTCATTCCTCAGGAATGAAATATAATCATGCCTTAAGCCTATCAAATTATGATAGCTTATAACCTCTTTCAATATTTTGCTACTTCAGAAGAAAATTGAGGCATACATATGAGTAGAGAAGTTTTCTCTAGCATATCTTATAATCATATAAGCGTGTGAAAATATCATCACTTTTGATGATCATTATCATATTATCCCTCCACGCGTATATTCGTGCATTTAATCACTTGTCTTCTTTCATACATATTATGCACTGCTACCAAATACACCTCAAGAATGAAGTAAGTTGTCATATTTCAGACTTATCATATATTGCTACCACATTCATTTTATGGAATGGAGCATATTCAATGGGTCGAATTTCATGACTTTTCATTAAACACCCATTATTTTGCCTTAGCCATCACAAAGGCATCTTAGGCATGAATCGATGGGACTTGAACCCAACATATTATCATTCTTTTTGATAATATTATTTTTGAGGAATAAATTTAAAATATAAATGGTTCCAAACCAATTATTTTTCCTCAAATTCAATAATAATTATATTAATAGTAGTAAAAGAAATATAACATAAAGAATTACTAACCTTGAAATCCTTCAGATTTATAATCTCACCTCAGTTGGTTAGAGCGTCGTGCTAATAATGTGTTATAAAGTAAGAAAGAACAAAGAAGAAGAAGAGTAGAGAGAGAAGAGAGAGTAATTCTTATTACTTCTTGAGGGATGAGAGATCATATATTTGTAAATACAATGAACAAAACCCCTCTATTTATAGGGGAAATTTACTCCTAGTATGAGTAAAAGATGGATGCTTCAAATCCTAATAGATATCAAAGTAGATCTTGATAGACATTCACTATAATGTAAATACATTTATAACACTATATACTTTTTTAGACAAATAGGAGTAATTTTGATCAAAAAGGTACATAGTTATGTTCCTGCCCGGCTCTATGTGGTAACTTTTTTATCATAGTTGAGCATACGTAAATGTTAGTGATGAAAGCCATATGACATTATCCCCTCCATTTCAAAAAGAATTAACTATCTTTTTTTCATGGCATTTCAAAAACAATAGCTCTTTCCTTTTATATTATATTTTAATTTCATCTTTCCATATGACATGTCTAAAACGATAATATTAAAAAGTATTTTGGTACATTTGACATAACTTTAATTTAAGATCATATAATTCAAAAAAAATATTTTTTTAAACTTCGTTTAAAGTCCAAACATGTCATTCTTTTTTAAACGAAGGGAGCAACATAAAAGATTTATGTTGGTCACCTTAACATTTTATTAATCTACGTACCTAGCTTAATGTAATGACCTAATATGTGAAACTTTTTATTTTTGTGTGTTTTGATCATTTTGTTCTTGTTTTGTCATTTTGTTCTTCTCCATAATTGTTACATGTTGATTATGAGATGTAGGGATGGTTGGCATGATTTTCGATGCATTCGAAAATGATTTGGGAGTGTTTGAGACTCTTAAAGACTTTAAAAATCCACTAGTTTGACTTCTGTCAACATCTTGCTTTCAAGTGCCGAATGACGATTTGAGAAGTTCCATTAGATTCGAAATGTCAAATTTGGGTTAGTAGTGGGGTCGGTTCGTATTTGAGACTTTTATTTTACATTTCGACCCTTATTGTGAAAATTAATTTAAATAACCCTTTGGAGGTTCGGGGGTTAATTTTTTGAAAATGATCCTTTTTGAAAAATCTGACGTTGATATTGAGTTTGAAACATCAAAAATAATCTAGTAGCATAGTTCATTTGCATTCACAAAATTTCAAACGAATTTCGAGGGGTCAATCGGTAACTTAGCAAAGTTGTTGATGCAACTGGTATCTGGTGCAACTGCTTAAGCGGACAAAGACAGCTTCTGCGGCATGGCTTCACTTAAGCGGTAGCCGCTTTAGTAGGGATCGCATTAATGGTCATTTAGCCGCTAAAGCGGGCATTTCTGAAGCAGTATATATAGGAGTCCGGAGCCTAAAGGCAAAGTTTTTTATTCAAAATTCCAAAGAGGCATATCAAAATAAAAAAAATACCAAAATAAACAAGGTAAACACAGGTTTTTACCTTATCCATTAAAAAGTGCACGCTATTAGTCAAATGGTAAGTGCAAGGTAAAGTTGTAATTTAACCTTACATGGTAAAGGGAGTCAGTTACCTTATCCTTTGACTAAAACGTGCAAGGTAAAATTATAATTTTACCTTAGAAGGTAAATGGAGTCACTTACCTTATCCTTTGACTGAAAAAATGGGGAATAAATTTTCCTAGGGAAGGGGTGTCTACAAGATGTGACTTACCGCTGACAAGGAAAGGAATAAATTCCTATTGTTGGTTAATTGTAGGTCGAGTATCTCACTTTGTAAGGTAGGATTCTATGTTCACCTTGTAAGGTAGGATCCCATGTTTTTCATGTAACAGCTTCAAAATTCACATTGTTAAATAAAGAGTGTGAATGCAGGTTTCTTTCATTTAAAAATCATTTATTTTATTTAAAATCATGCATTTATTTTGAGTTATGAACTTTAACAAAAAGATTTTTGAATTGATGCAATGAAAGAAACTACACTCACACTCTTCATATAGCACCATGAATTTTAAAGTTGTTACAAGGCAAACATAGGATCCTGCCTTATAAGGTGAACATGAGATCCTATCTTACAAGATGAGATACTTGACTTGCAATCAGCCAATAATAGGAATTTATTTCCTCCCTTGCCAGCGGTAAGTCTTATCTTGCAGATACTCCTTCCCTAGGAGAATTTATATTCTTTTTTTCAGTCAAAGTATAAGGTAAATGACTCCATTTACCTTGTAAGGTGAAATCGTGATTTTACCTTGCACTTTTTCAGTTAATTTTCACTCAAATGATAAGTGACTTTATTTACCTTGTAAGGTTAAATCACGATTTTATCATGCATTTTACCATATGACTAACATCGTGAACTTTTTAATGGACAAGGTAAACAAAGATATTTACATTTTCCTTTTTTGAAAATTTTCTATTTTACTATGCCTTTTTGGATTTTTTGAATGAAAAAACTTGCCATTTAGGCTCCAGACTCGTATTTTTAGTTCATTTCACAACCTTCCTTCATTTTTAGACCTTGAAGCTTTGGGTTTTGATGATTTTAAGGATTTTCTTCACCATTTGAATTTGGGTAAGCTCGAAAATCTTATTTTCATTAATTCTCATTGATTATATCTTCTAAAACACTCTTAATTTTGATTTCAAAATGGATTTTTGGGGTTTTATCGATAAAGCTTTAAAAGAATTTTTCTTTGAGTTGACCCTCGTTTTTGCTTGAATTTTCACATGTAGACTCCTATAACATTGGAAAACTTATTTTAAAAATAAAATTAAGATTTTACCCCATTTATTTTTTAACCCATTTTGAATCCAACTCAAATATGTCCAATATGGGTATCATTAGCTTTCTTTTATCGCGTAGATGTTATATTTGTACGTTTTAGTTGATTTCAAAAAGGGTCAAAAAGGGAAGGCTCCGTGTTGAAGGATTTAGACTTGAATTTTATCACTTTGAGGTAGGTTATGGCTTAACTTTCTTCAGACTAGATTGGGTAAATGAGTAAAATATGCTATGGGTGTGGAAAATTAGTCATGGGAATTTTATTTTAAGATTATTTGATGTCGTGCACCCATGTGGGGCTTATCTACTTATTGTTGTTGATTTGAGATATCTTATACTGCATGTTGTCTTTGTGGGATTTTTATGTGGGGACATTATTTAACATTCATACACATTATTTGTGCATTAATTGCCTTATTCATAATGTGATGCCCGTGTGGGGGCTTGAATAGATATTATAGACCTTATTTAAGCATATTTTACCTTTATCATGATAGATGATTAGCGGTGATTTTACCACTCATTCGCACTAATCATTTGTGCATATTACCCTGTTTTGAATAAATAAAATGAGACATAATTGTAATAAATATACTAATATCCCTTCTTTGCAGGCATAGAGTTAAAGAAATTAAAACACGTGGAAAGGAGCTTAAAATGATCAAAAGGAAGCAAGAAAATGCCGCTGAAGACTTGCAGCAAAGGGCCTCAGGTATCGCAGTCTCAGTCTGCTGCAATCGTGGCAGTCTAGCAAAAGTCAGTAAATTGTGGTTGCATAGCCACGACCGTGATCAAACCAGCGTGATCGCGGTTCAGCAGAATTATGGCTAGGGGCAGATTTGTAAAATAAAAGAGATGAATTCCAAATCATATATTGGAAAAAACCCTTTCTTCTTGGAACATTGCTTACCTCATAAGATATTTTGAATTGAAAGCTTGAAAACCTAATTGGGAAAGTGTGTAACTAATTTTGGAGGCTTGATTTCTTAGTATTTTTGTGAAGAATGAATGTTTTGGATAATCCTTATGGTATATCTCTCTTTACTTTCTTCATGAGTAGTTAAGAAATTTAGTCTTGGGATTATATTAAACTAGAGTGTAATTTATGTATGGGTATTGTTGTGTTTGCAAGATTGTTAGTTGTTGAGTAAGAATTTCACTATTGCTTGAGCTTATGAGTTGGAATTTTATGGGTGAAAGCCCCAAACCTCCAAATGGGTTTGATAGGTGAAACTCCCAAACTCTAGAAACCCTTTATCATCCTCGAAAGAGGGATGAAGGTGAATATGAAGTAACCCATAACATTCTTGAAAGAGGGTTATAGGGGGACAAGGTAATGATGGACAATTAAGCCTATAGTTTGCTCCCTTTTGCAATCTTGGAAATAAGTGTGTAAATCATGTCAAGAGCATCATCCTAGAAATAGGGATGCTTGATTGAGGTTTTGGGTGATTACGAATCTCACACTTGTTAGGTGCTCGAAAGAGTCAATGGGTGAAATCGTTGTGGTTTTATCAAAATATTAACCACAATGATCTTTGACCTTGCATATACTTTAGTTAACAACTAAACATCACACTAAACCATCATTAACGCACATACTTTTACCTTTAAGTAAACATAATCCCAAGATTTCCCCCAACATTGCTGCTTAAAACAAAAGTGTTGTCTCTTGATCATTTGCTAAAGATTTTACATCCAAACAAATCCTCCTATTGTATTTTACATATTGTTTTTGTTAGCTTTCTGGGTAACCTCGTAGTAATTTGAACACTCATAGGATTTGAAGTCTATAATTCGCTCCTTGAGATTTGACCCCAATTCAAATCGGGTTACTTGATAACGACCGCCTCACCACTCAATTATTGGAGTGAGTTGAGCGTTATCAATAGATATACTGAAGTTATGGGTTTGATGTGATACTAATGATGTCCTACATGACTATTATTCTGGTAGTGTCAAGCGAGAATAGATATCATGAATTATTCACATATTTAGTTGATTTTGAGCTCACATATACATGTATTGAATGAATTATTATCTTTATACTGATTTAGTTGTGGCCATTACAACCTCATTCGTACATACACATTCATGAGATATTGGTATTAATGAGAAAAATTGATGTGAAAGAGAACTAAGACATTTTTATAAAAATTCTTGATCCGTGAACAATAGTCAGAGAGGTGAATGAGATATTTTTATGAAAAAATCTTGATCCGTGAACACTAGACATATAGAAAGGTTGAGATTTGAGGTAGTGTACGAGTTGCGAACCCCCCATAGATCCTATCTTCGAAGCGTCGAGGCTAGGTAGGTATATACAGAAAGTCATGTAATGACTTTCACCCATTCATCATGATCTCATCTTCATTGCATTACATCACATATGTTTTTTTATGTTCTTCTGTTTAGTTTCTGTAAGTGTTTGATATGCATTTGATTCTATCTATTCTTTATATATATATATATATATATATATATATATATATATATATATGTATGTATGTATGTATATATATGTATGTATGTATGTGTATATATTTATATATATATATATATGAACTATTAGTGGAGAAGGTGTGAACTAACATTTGGAAACTTTTCTGCTTGCAGTTTACTTGCTCAAAGCATCTTTTACTTGTATTATTTTCTTCTTTGCTTAGTTAGTCTCTAATACCTTGTAATACCCCCACAAACTTCTAGCTAAGCTTCTAACCATTCATCATATGTTTATAGGCCCAAAGCTTATTATTTTAACCATAGATAAGTATCAAGATCATTTATATAGTGTGCGAAATGCTTTTGATGTGAAAAATGGTCACAGGAAACACTTAGAGTAAAGTTGAGTTCAGAGCATTTGTTATCCATTGAGTTTTAGTATTCAGCCAACAAGGTTCATATTTCAACAAATATAACTTCTAGAATATATATAGTTTTGGAGATCAAGACATGTCAAATATAAGGTATTTGAGTCCTCTTTTAAAACCATCCAATTTTGCATTAATCTGATACTGGAGTTAAAACTTATAAGCATTTTGCTAGTGAACCAGTAAGGGTCCATGATAAGAGTGCGGCACGCTATTTGTTCCCCATGATAAGAGTGTGGAACGCTAGTTGTGCTCCGCGATAAGAGCGTAGCATGCGATTTTTGCCCTACGATAAGATCGTGCCATGCCCATGGTCACGCACACACTAAAACCCATTTTTCCTTCAATTTTTCAAGGGTAAATGGGTCATTTACATCCTAAATGATTCTATACCTAATAATAAAGCATATTCCCTCATCCCATAACACAAATTCACGTTCCCTTCTTCTCTCAAACTCTCAAGAACATCAAAAGAAATATTTTCTCTATAAAAATTCATACTTTCAAGGCTCCAATTCAAGCTTTCCTTCAAGAAATCAACAAGACCAAGTATGTGGAGTTTGAAAAAGGATTATATTTTGTCCTTGTGCCTAAAAGTTTAATTTTTTACTTGAATTTAAGGAATTGATGACTAGGGTTCATACCCACTTTCTATGCTTTGAAATTTGACGTTTTCTCATGAGATAAACTTCATTTAGCACAAGATTTCATGCTACTTATGTTTTTACTCAAGTAATTGATCTTATGAATTGAGTTTTAGTGTCTTGACATAAAATTTCTATGAGATGGTAATTGTTTACAATTTTAGCATAATATACTTAGATTACAAGAAGTTCAAGCTTACTAATTCAAATTACAATGTATCACAACATGATTAAGATTTTAGTTTTGATCTTATGATCTCATATATGATATGAAATTCACAAAAAAAAAAAATTGAGAATGATTTACCAAAAGAAGCATAATTGGTTTTCAGTCTTACAAACCCATATGCTACTTTAAGGTGAATTTCATAAATATGAGCACTAAAATAATTTTGGGAGTAGTATTTAGCATCGAAGGAATATGGATAATTCTCAAACTACATACAACTGTAGGTTAAAAGGGTCCTCACTAGTTGAGAGTGTCTCCCTTTGGAGGAAGTCCGTGTTAGTTGAGACTGTCTTCCCTCCTAAGAGTAAATTCATGCCAAGTAAGGTTCTTTACCAATGGTAAGGTATAAGACAATCCTCCTCAATGTGGTTTAGATGTTGGACTCCAAGATAGCTCACATGGTTTATGTCAATTATAAGAATCTCCCACAAGAAAAATATTGAATTTTTAAACTAAGCATAAAGGCTCATCGAGGTATTTGATTACGTATTTACTACTTATGCTTTACGACATTTCAACTTTCAATTTTATTCATGAGTATAATGAGTCTTCTTACATTTAGCATGCATGTTTTAAGCCAATGATTTATGTCTATTTTACTTATTGCATTCATCCTCTCATACTCAGTACATTCTAGAAGTACTGGACATATATATGTTTGTGTGCTTATATTATTTTATAATTTAGCTATCAGTTATAGCTTATAACATCATGATCAAGAAGTTTCCAGCTTTCAACCAGCGCGTAATGAGTTCTCTTTATTCGAGGACTCAAGTCAGTTATAGTTTTATTTTTTTTATTTATTTGTATTGATTAAGAATAGCTGGGGGTCATGTCCGGGCTACCTATAGTCATATTGATGGAGTCTTCATAGACAGTCAGTTAGAGCTGATGTATTCAGTTTTAGTTTTCTTTTGTATAATCCTGTGATGTACACATTTTTAAACAGTATTGTATTGAACAAATTAAACTAATGTCAGTTGCTCATGAATTATTTCAGTATTATAGGTTAGCTTGGGATCACTTGTGGTTTCAAGCACTGTGTGACGTCCAGGGGGTAGTCCTGAGGCATTACAAATTTGGTATCAGAGCACAAAGTTCAAATATCCTAGGGTGTCTGTGAAGCCATGTCTAGTATAATCTTGTGAAACAGTACGAATACATCAGTACATTTTTTTAGAGGCTATTAGACGTTTAAGAAGTGTTTCTCTTCTTTCATACTCTAGATCATGCAGTAAAGTTGTCCTCTTAGAAACTTACGTTGATTTGTGTGTTACTCCAAAATTCTCCAACTATGACTTATATTTGAGTTAATGTAAGAAGTAAATTTCAATTTCTCCCGATATGTACTCTTATATTAATCATCAAAAACTTCAAAAATTACACAAACGGATTGAGAAGAGCCCATTATTGTGTTTTAAGTCATTTAATTCAAAAGCTTATGTCCTCATCCATATGAGTATGATTAAGACATAATATGATATATATTCAGATTCCTCTTTAGCTCTTCATTACATAAGCACCTATGAGAGGAGAGAGTATGTACCAAGATTATTGAATAGAGTTTTCCTTAAGGGAATTATTGAATAGAGTTTTAGTGTTATGATCCTTAAGTAGTAGAACAACCTTAGAGTTTGGAGTATGTATTTAGATATGTAGTAATAATAAAGATGGGGATAATGACTGGTTAAGAGTATATTGATGTATCTATGTATGCTATTAAGTTAGGATTGAGGTGATATGTCTTTGGGTGTTAACTAAGGGGTAGTGAATGTGGTTTGTATTTCATGGTGGAAGGTAGAGAAGGATTTATTAGTTAAGATGACTTGGAGTATTCTTTAAGTAGGACAGGAGTTCTTGATGATGTTTCATTATGTTAGAAAAGCATGGGTCATTAATGAAAATATTAGGTTGTTAAGGATTGTTAATATAGGCTTTCCTTTGTGATTGTGAAAAGGAAATTGGTTGATTGTAATGCCCCGCAAAATCCTCTTCCATTATGAGCCTTAGAGCGTATTTGGTAAAGCAAAAATTTGAGTCAAAATGTTTCATAAATATCCTCCCAAGTATGAAATACTTTGAATCATTTGGGAATCTATTTGATCATGAATTAAGATCATAGAGGTCCCCTAACTCATGGTCGAGTTGAAAGCTTTCGTATCATTCAAGTTTTAGTGGCCGTAAAAATTTGGGTCAACTTCAATCGACTATAACTCATTGTATATTATTAAATAGGTGGCTTTCTATATATAAAATTAAAGATCTTTGAATTAGCTTTCCAACGATAACAATTTCACCTAAATCCAATATCGGAGCAAAGAGTTATCCCCATTTTATCCCAACATGTCAAGCTGGAAAATTGTGACGACGTTTCTGATGGGCTATCACATTTCTGACGACCTTTTGTGACAACGTCATCATATTCTGACAACATTTCTGATGACGTCATCAGCCCTAGGCAGAAAATCAAGAATTGGACCCTTTTTGTGATGACCATTCGTAACGGCCTATCACGGACCTGACGGCCTATCACGGATGGCGTCAAGTATATTTTTCCAGTAATTCAAGGGTATTTTGGTCATTTCTCACTTTTTTTAGCCTCTATAAATATGAGGAACCCTTATTCAAACCCTAATTCAATCATTTTCTTTTTCAATTCTCTCAAGAATATCTAGGGTTTCATTCAAGAACCCTAATCTTCCAAAATTCATCCATAAATTCTTCAACGTTTCTTCAAGAATCAAGTTCCTCATAGTGTGGGCTTCAAGAATTTATTTATTTCAAGTGTGGATAAAGCTTCAAGAACTAAAGTTCATCCAATTTCAAAGGTTAAGGTATGTAGATGTTGATTCTTGGGTCCCTTTCATCCAAGAAGCTCAAGAACCCTTTTTAAAACTAAAAGATTTTTATGTTTATGAGTTGTTAATGATTTGTATGAGTTGAAATAGATGTTTAATGTGTTTTTGAGTTTTGATTTATGTTTGCCTACAAAATTTATGAGCTTTGACCCTAGTATGTGGAATTCATGTGATGTTTGTGATAGACCCTCTTGAAGTTGTTTTTCCATGTGATGTGTTCATGACTTTTGGGTGTAGAAATGGTTGAATAAGTGAAGAACATTCCCTATAGGTTTGATAAAGATCTTAGGTGAAGCATAAGGGACACTATAGTATGTTGAATAGGAAACCCCAAATTGTGAGCTAGTCCATGCATGCCTAGTGTTTGATAAAACGCCTTAGTGAGTGAAATGTGCCAAGATAGCATGAAATTCCCAAGTAGGTGTAAAATCGGTCATGTCTAGTGGTTATTGAAAGACCCTAGTGAACAAGTCGAGATATGATGGTTGTAAATTTCTCCAATTATGTGCTCTTGATATATGTTAAGCTTTTAATACATTCCAAGTGGTTAGCAAGTAAGTCATAATGTGATAGTATGAAGTCTCCCCAAGCCATGGGATATCCAAACATATGTCAAGATCGATATAGGCATGAAATAGCTGAGGTAAAACCTTGTTGAAGGGAGTACAATCTAGTAGCATGGTTCCCCTACGTTATTATATGATTATGATTTTGAGATGCTTAAAGTGACTCCTTGGCAACTGTGATGATGAATAGACATTTAAGATCCTTAAATGCTTGAGGTGATGTTTAATGACTGTGGAAATGAACATATGGCATGATTCCTGAATTACTTGTGAAGATGCTTGAATGATTGTGATGATACATGAATACTTGTGATGATGAATGAATGATGATGCTTACTTTTATGCTATCGAGTTTTGGGGGTATTTATATCGAAAATAAAGTTGTTGTTTAGAGCCCCTATCAGTTTCTCGATAATTCTAGTTGAGCCATAATTCTCAGAACTCAGTGAACTATAGAACTCTGTATCCTCAGACAAGTGCGGAACTTAAGAAAGCTCAGTAATCTCAGAAAGCTCTGTAATCTCTGCATCGCTAGTAATCTAGCCTTAGTCCTGTAATCAGCTCAGATCTAATAGTATTCAAGTGATTCAATTCTAATCTCAGAAGTGATTTGAGTAATCTATTCAAGCTCTGTATCGTTAGTCAGATACTATGATTCGATGTTTTTTCCGTCAGATACGGAACTAAATAATCTCAGCGTAACTTAGTTAGATCTTTTGAGAAATATGATCAGTATCAGATTTAGTTCAATTGTGCTCAATTAAGAATTCAGTCAGAGTCTTTTAGTTGGGAGTAGAAACTAGCACCGAGCGAACTCAAGGATGGGAACTCACCTACTAGTAGAGGGTGTGATTCTTAGATGCAATCTTTGTGCTCCAGAACTACGTAGCCAGCGTATGTTGAGACATTATACCTACTAGTTGAGGGTAGATGAGACACATCATACCTATTAGATGAGGGTAGATGAGGTGGCTTGACCTGTTAGATGAGGGCTCCATCGTTCTCGTTTGATCACCTGATAGATGAGGGTCACATAGAGATAATACACATAAAGATAATGTCTTTACCCGTGGCAAGATATTGGCACCCTCCCAACCGGAGGTGGAGGTTGGACCCCATCTGTGGTAGGTTGGGGTATGTCAGTTAAGTGACTACTTCCCACAGTTTTAGTTTCAGATTCAGTCTTAGTTTTAGAATTAGTCTTTAAAAATCAGGATGGTCAGATACAATCATCTATCTTTATGAGGAACTCAGATAGTTTCGTTGATTCATGGACTATCCCGATAGATAGGCTTGGTCATATATATAGTTGATTGATATCATATTCAAAGATATGCCACCAGACAGGCTTGATCACAATATCAGATTTCTATTGAATATTCTTATCATCAGATTTAGATATAATCATACTTTTTATCATTGATAATCGCTTCCAGAATAATCTGTTAGCAAAGTTGATCTCTAATTCTGTCAGTCGAAAGAAGTAAGCTCAGAGTACAGTCCTTGATGTAAGCACATCCAAATCCTCAGTTATCAGTATCAGAGAAGTCAGTGATTCGGTATCTCAGTGTTAGCACTGACTTCAGTCTGCAGTAAAGTGGTATGCGAGTTTCAGTATCTAGAGTTACGATGATTATATTTATGTTATGTGCATTCATGTATGTGTTCTCATGCGGTATCTTTCATAATTATTCAGTTTAGATATTATGCATGCATGAGCCCTTGCATTAGCCTACCTCATCTACATACATGGTATATTTCTGTACTGATGCATTTGCGCTATGGTATTTTATTTGACACCATAGATTCAGAGGCACAGGATCCAGATTATCCTCAACAGTTCAGTCTCCGTTAGCAGCAATAGCAATGAGTCATCTTCTTTCGAGGATGAATCTCAGTTTATTATTATTGTTTTAAATTTTGTTTATTTTCAGTTGACGCAGTTAGTTGGGGACCTGTCCTATCAACTCCACAGTTTAGACAGTTTAGATGCTTTTCAAACGGATGTATTAGTATTCAATTTTGAGTATGTATAGATGTGTTGAACCTTATGGCAAGTTTCCACATTTATTTCAGATATTATGCAGTGTATAAGTACAGATATCAGAAAAGGGTTAGCTTGTGGTCCTTCGGGTCCATAAGCACCGTGTGACTTCTCGGGATGGGATCTCGGAGCGTTACATTGATGCTTATAGAGCCATGAATATAATTTAGACATATGGATGGGTAAGTAGTAGTGATGTGTTAAATGAGGATAAGCTAATGGATTATAATAAGATAGACCATAAAATTATGATCAATTACTATTATTATAAGGTTCTAGTAGACTAGTGTTCTTGATGTTTTTTATATAGCTACCAAGCAAGAAAAGTATGTGAAGTTGTGTTTTTAATTATGTCTAGTACTAGACACTAAGCTTGAACAGTGGATAATTATCAAGGTGTAAATAATGATTATTTAGGATAAAAATGCAAGTTATATGGAAGGTGAGCTAGTAGGCTTGAATTATTGTATGCAAGAATTTAAGTTCATTCATTCACAATTAAGTATGATAGTGTAGGTATAATGTAAAGGTGTACCCAAGGTAATATGTGGTTGCATTATTTTGTAACATTATTAAGTATCGTGTGTGCTTAGATAGTATCCCTGAGTTGCTAAGGGTAAAAGGGTTAGTTATATAGTATATGGTATTCTTAATAGCTAAGTTAGGAGTTATAGGTTGACGATGTTAGGTCTGTTGGTGTAATAGAAATTCTTATGGTTTTGGGAACCATATGAATTTAGAGGGGTAATAGCGTTAAACTAAGAAGAAAAGGGCAGACTATGTGTTTAGTGAGGAGTATATGATGATGATGATTAAAGTTAGAGAGAGTTAAAGGTGGCGTATATGAAAGGAGTGTACAAGAATAAAGTTAGTATGTTCTAAATATAGTTTATCTAAGTGAGTTGAGCGTCCACATGTGGACCGTTAGAGTAAGGAAATTATGACTCAGTCTTGAGGAAATGAAATAGTCTCCAAAACTTAGAACATTGGCTTTGATCTAAGGGGGAGATGATAGGGTGGAGAACCAAATCAAGTTTTGTGAATTAGATTTTAATGCATGTCAATAAGAGTTATGATGAGATAATGAGTCATTCCTACTCTAGTGAATTCCTTGGATTTTATTCATTATGGAACCCTATCCATGTCTTGTGTGATAGAGCCACGCCCATGACCAATGTTAATACACTTCATGCATATTCATGTTCATTCTCAGCTCCTAGTAAAAGAAGTAATAGCTTCACTCTGTGGTTCTAGTCATCCTCCATGAACTTATAAGTTCTAGTCTTATGTTAAGTTACTTATGACAAATATGAAACCATGTGCCATAGTATGCTCAGTCCCCTGAATTCATAGTACACCCTTAATGACGATTGAAATCATATTATGTCATGTATGTCCTTAATTTAGACCTCTTTAATGAATCCTTACGTATAATACCTCAACGCTCCAGGCCTCAATCAAGTGTATAAGTTATGTAGAGTATTTTTTTCATGCTTTAGATCCTCACGTCCTATCACTTCAGTGATCCTCTTTGTGTTAAAATAGTGGGAAGAAAAATGGATGAACAATGATTTAGATGAGAGAGTGGATGTTCCTTATTAAGGAAAAGTGTTGTTTGCTTCTTTTATCTAAGTCTATAAGTGTGAAGGAAGATTAAGGAAAATCTTTGATATATGTCATAGTTAGTTTAGAATGGTGTGCCTTTGTGGAGATCATTCATGCAATTGATATTGATAGAGCTATTAGAGAATATGAAAAAAAATTCCAAGATGGGTTGGGTTTGTAGAAGTTCATATGTGGTTATAACGATAGGCTTGAATGTAATGTTGGTATACAAGTGGAGTTATGCTTTGTGCACTAGTGAATTCTTGATTAGATTTCAGAGTTAGTATTGAAGTGGTAAGGAGAATTAGCTTTGAGATGAGGGCTCAGAAATACATAAGATAATAAATCCCGTAGTATAGACTAATATTATGGTGTTATGTGTAGTACCTTGTGACTTCAAGTTAGGATTAAACATGGTGAGAGTATGTAATTCAACTCCGACATTGGTATGTGGTTCAACTCAAACGTTAGTAGTATGAGTCACTTATACCCATATGAGTATTATAAGTTGTATCAATTAAAGAGTAGTATTTAACAGGAAAAGTACAGTTGAGAATGGGGTTTGATAAGTGTTGCTAAGTTTGAAAGTTAACAGTTGCATCGACTAAGTGATAGTAATCCTATTATACCTTATGTTTTATATACCTATTTTCCATGTTATATAAGTTTATCCATATTACGATCCTTATTCGAATTCCATACTTAGATCATGCCCAAAATTCTTTTCCTCAATTATTATTAGAAATTCTGATAAGGAGCGTTTGAGGACACTCATGTTTCCCTCTTAGTAACTCTTGGAAATTTTATAGCATTAGCTATCACTTCACTTCTATATGTACGATCATGTCATGACTGTTTCAATTGAGTTCTAAACTCTCAGCATGAATCATCTACGTATAGTGAATTACGTCAGATCAGAAATCAGTTTCATGCTAAGGTTTTTATCTTTTCAGCTCAACTATATCCTTCATTTGCAAACATGCTGATCTAGTACCTTTATTTGTTCACTCCTAAGAACGATTCAATGGGAGTAGTAGATTTTCCTTCTAGCATTGCGCTCTTCTAATTTCAAGTCTACATTGTTCCATATGATTCCTATATATATGATATGTTCCATACGTATTAGCTGAGTCAGTACTCTATCCACAGGTGATTCCAATTGAAGACATGACCAATTTTAGAAATTTAGTTTTATGTTAGTAACTATATTCTTTTCATCTCAATATCAGTCTTTATTTGGGGATGAATGATCCCAAGGGGGAGACATTATAATACCCCACAAAGTCCTAACTAAGAGTCTAACCATTCGTCATATGTTTATAGGCCCAAAGATGATTATTTTAACATAGATAAATGTCATGGCCATTTACCTAGTGTACAATATGTTTTCGATGTGAAAATGGTCATAGGAAATATTTAGAGCAAAGTTGAGCTGAGAGCATTTGTTATTGATTGAGTTTTAGTAGTCGATCCTACCACATAAAATTTCAACAAGTATTCTAGAATATATAGAGTTTTGGTTCTCAAGACCCACCAAATTAAAGATGTTTGAGTTCCCTTTCCAACGCATCTAATTTCGCATTGATCTGAAACCTGAGTGAAAAGTTATGAGCATATGAGTGAACCAATAAGGATCCGCGATAAGAGTGTGACACGCTAGCTATGCTATGCGATAAGAGTGTGGCAAGCTAGTTGTGCTCCGCGATAAGATAGTTCCATATCTATAGCCGCGCCGATGCTAAAATCTCTTTTTTTTCTGTAATTTTTCGATGTAAAATGGGTCATTTACATCCTAAATGATCCTATACTTGATACTAAAGTGTATTTCCTCATCCCATAACACAAATCCACGTTTTCTCTCCTTCCAAACTCTCAATAACGTCAAAAGGGGGGTTTTCTCTTCAAAAATGCATATTTTCAAGGCTCTAATTCAAGCTTTCCTTTAAGAAATCAACAACACCAGGTATGAGGGTTTGAACAGAGATTACGAAAAGACCAGGTATGTGGGTTTGAACAGGGATTACGAAAAGACCAGGTATGTGGGTTTGAACAGGGATTATCTTTGAACAGGGATTATCTTTCTTTCTTGTGCCCAAAAGTATAATGTTTTACTTAAATTTAAGGATTTGATGTCTAGGGCTCGTACCCATTTTCTATGCTTTGAAATTATGATGTTTCCTCATGAGATTAACTTCATTTAGCACAAGATTTAATGTTACTTATGTTTTTACTCACGTAATTGATCTTATGAATTGAGTTTTAGCATTTTGACATGAAATTTCTATAAGATGGTAAATATTTACAATTTTAGCATAATATACTCAGTTTACAAGAAGTTCAAGCTTACTAGTTCATATTACAAAGTATCACAACATGATTAAGATTTTTATCTTATGATCTCAGATATGACTTGAAATTCACAATTTTTCTTATGAGAATGATTTTGCAAGAGAAACATAATTTTTTTTAGTCTTATAAACTAATATGCTACTTTAAGGTGAATTTCATAAATATAAGCACTAGTGTGATTTTTGGATTAGTATTTAGCATCAGGTTTAGCACATTCAAATTCTCAAACTACGTGTCACTATAGGTTAAAAGGGTCCTTTCTATTTGAGAGTGTCTCCCTTTGGAGAAAGTCCTTGTTAGTTGAGAGTGTTTTCCCTCCCAAGAGTGAATTATACCAAGTACAGTGTATAGGACAATCCTCCTCAAGGTAGGTTAGACATTGGACGACATGCTAGCTCATATGGTTTATGTCGGTTATAAGAATCTTTCACAAGAAAAGTATTAAATTTTGAATTGTGTAAAGGCTCATCGAGGTATTAGATAACGCTTTTACTATTTATGCTTCATGACATTGTAGCTTTCAGTTTTATTCATGAGTAAAATGAATCTACTTTCACTTAGCATGCATGTTTTAAGTATATGATTTATGTTCGTTTTACTTATTGCATTCACTCTTACATACTCACTACATTCCAAATATACTAACCACATATATATCTATATGGCTACATTGTTTCAAAATATAGGTATCAGTTGTTGCTTATAACATCATGATCAGGCAGTTTGGAGCTTACAACCAACACGAAAAGAGTTCTATTTATTTAAGGACTCAAGTCAGTTATAGCTCTATTATTTTTTTTATTCATTTATATTGATTAGGGATAGTTGGGGGTCATGTCCCTACCAATAGTCAGTATTCGTAGAGGCTTCATAGACAGTCAATCAGAGTTGATGTTTTCAGTTTAGTTTCCTTTTGTATAATTTAGTGATGTAAATATTTTAAAACTTTATTATATTGAACAAGTTCAGCTAATGACATTTTTTCAGCTTACTATTTCCAGTTTCATGTATTTATTTCAGTTGCTCATGAATTATGCCAGTATTATGGGTTAGCTTGGGATCACTTGTGATTTCAAGAATCGTGTGACGTTCAGAGGGTAGTCTCGGGGCTTTACATACCTACTGATTACAAGTGGTCGTACTCACCCCTAATGTGCCTTTTTGGTGTTGATAGTAGTACGAGTATGAGACGCGCTAGCTGATTCGTGTTATTTGAAACTAACATTCAAGGTACTGGTGCACTCCTGAGTTTGGAGCAGGCTTTATATCTCTTTATCTTAGTTGTCTTTATTTCTCTTTGTAGACAGATTTATGTATTTTTCAGTATTTGAATGTTATATTTAGATTCTTCTACACTTTTGACACTTCTTTTTGGGCTTTATGATAGTTTGTTTAGACTTTCGCTTTATTGAAAATGTATTGACCTGACTACGTTCTAGCTAGAAGTCTCATTTTTCTTGTATTCATTAGTCTTTTAGATTTTCTTTCTGTTTTGGGGAATCAACTTACTTACCGAGGTAGGGCTCGGTAAGTGTCATCATAACCTTAACTTTCAGGTCATGACACTTAATGAAGTGAGCATATGTAACAATTAGATATAGTTTACTCACAGGGGTGGCTCAACAAATTCGGTGGCCTAAAGCAAAATCTTAATAAGAGGTTTCAAGTATATTCAATAAACTTAGTGTTTGTGCGCATCACATATGTATCTCGTGTACTACATATGTATTTCGTGTGACATATGTGCATCTCATGCTACGTACGCATGCATTTTATATATGTTTCATGCGCCATACGTTGATCTCATTGGCAATTAATAAAAATATTTAGAATCACATAAAAATTATCGTTAAATATGTGTTGAGTATACTACCATTGAAAATTATTATTCTATAATTAGACAATGCGTAGGAAATTCTTCAGTTATTACTTGCTTAGCAAACTTTAGCTTCGACAAGTTTTAAAAGTCAACTTCAATCTCCATACTTGATGTCTTAAGAATACAATTTCTTACTTCATTCGTTTCATAATCATTGGCCTTTGTTGACCTAGCACTCTCCTTAAGAAAATTTTATTAGGGATTTATTTTACCAAATTAATCTTATTGATTATACTTTGAAAATACAAATTTGAGTATACACACTTTGTTTAGTCATTTAACGATAGGGATAGTATGAAAGAACATAATAATATTATCTTGATTTCATAAAAGTAACAACTAAATTAAAATAAATATTTTTAGAAAAAGGGTCTACTATTTTGAAATAAAGGAGTATTATATTTTTCATAGGCAATGAATTTTTCTTTCGATGCAGACACCATAAAATACATGTCTAATTGAAATCTATTTTGAAAAAATTACTTAAATCTACACCTTATGTTATTGATATTACTTAAAATCACAACTCTCAAAACTAATTACAAAAATCTCTTCTCACCATCTCTCCAACTATCAGATACATAACCTACTCCAGAATCGAAGTATAGTGTTGAACAAGTAGGTGTAAATATTGAGTTCTACGGTTGTGATTCTTCTCAACTTGCTCAACAACAAGTTTCAACTTATACTTACAAGCTCCATTTACATTCTTCTTCAGTTTCTTTTAGAGGTTAGTATAATTTCATAATTTTTTTCAGGTCCGTTGAAGCCGTAGCTTCAGCGAGAAACTCCTACTCTGATGAATTGGAGCGAACCACGATGCAACAATGACCAAACCACCCAAGATTTGACGATCTCAAACGAACCAACACCACAGCGAGCTCTTCCATGACGAAACAAGCTCACAATTGCAAAAATTATATTCCAATGATGGATGCAAGTGGCCGGCGAGAAAGGTCTATAACGGCGTCCTCCACTATCAAATCTTGAAGTATATACAGATCTCAAATAATTCGTAAAAAATTCATATAGTGATCTCGAATCAGATCTCTAATCCACGACATATTTCACCATCACATCTCGAATCCACGGTAGTGTACAAGACCGTTCAAGCCATGAGGAACTCAGGAGTTTGAAGATTCATCAATGGAGGTTGAAGATGATGATGTTAATGAAGATACATAAGAAGGATGTATCTGTTAGAGAGTTTGAAAATGCATAAGAATGATACATCTGGTAGAAAAGGACAAAAAGATACATCAAGCGATCCTCTAGTTATGTATCTTATTGAATATTAGGTTACAGGTACATAAGAAAGATGTGTTTGGTTGAAAATTTACAAAAATCATGTATCGGAATATTTTTTGTGCTACTGATACATAAAACTTATGTATCTAAATGTATCTTTGTGGTATTAATACTTAAGAGTTATGTTTCGATACTTATATATCAGATAGTGATGTATCACGAGTCTTAGCTATATATCGTGACAATAAATAAAAAATCGAGATTTTACATAAATATAAAAATGATCGAAATTTTAATATAAGACTTACTAAACTATTGGGATTTATGAAAATTGTCCTATTTATTTATTTATTAAACAAAGCTAAGAGCCTAAGAGGGGAATAGGAAGGTCCAATTCAATAAGTATGAATATGATCACTTGGACTCGAACTTGTAGGTTATGCATTTTAATTTGTAATTCTAATCAAGAAATTACATGGGGTAATTACATGGGGTGATCCTAAAAGTGGGTGGCTTTGATTTTTGACCTCCATAAGAAATTTTTTTAAAGATTAGCTTTTCTTCTTTTTTATATATAGTACAAGTACATTTTTACCCCTCTATACCTCAAATATTTTTAAACTTTTTATTCTCATTTGTCTCTTAACTTCTATTTTAATTTTTTTTCATGTTTTAATTCATTTGTCTTAGTTTTTGTTTTTATTTTACTTTTTTCTCATTTTACTTTTTTTTTTCTCAAACATTATTTATTTCTTCATTTCTTTCTCTTTTTTTAATTCATTCGTCTCAAACTTTATTTTTTGTTTTTTATTATTTCTTATTTTTTCTTTTTCATTTTTCTCAAGCTTTATTTTTATTTTTTCTTTTCATGTTAATTTTTCTCAAGCTTTTTTTTTTTTTTGCTATTTATTCTTCTCTTTTTCCTTAACCTTTATTCTTTTCTTACTTTTTTTTTTTCTTTTTTTCTCAATCTCTTTTTTGTTTTTTCTCCACTTCTACTTATTTTGCTAATAAATAAAAGTTGGATAATCCGCAAAGGAACCTTCTTTTTTTGACATCAAAGCAAATTTAAGGAAATGACTTGTTGCTAAGAAGTCATTTGGGATAAGTCTTGCCTCTAAGGCAAAAATTATAGATTAACTCATAAATCAAGACACAACGTGGTAATGTCAAGTCTTGCTTTTAAGGCATGAGTTATAGAACATCTCATAAATCAAGAAACAATGTGGTAGTATCAACACTTGTCCATTGACCGTAACTTGTTCTTTTGGGAGGTTCTTGGGCTAAATCTTGTCTCAGAGGCAAGACTAATAGAGCATCAATAAATCAAGACATAATATGATAGTGTCAACTCTTGTCCATAGAACGTAACTTGTCGACTAAGATACGATGTGGTAGTGTCAACTCTTGCCCATGGGGAGTAACTTGTTGTTTGAAAGTCCTTGGACTAATTCGTGTCTCTAAGACAAGAGTTATAGAACATCTCATAAATCAAGAAATTCATAATGTGGTAGTGTCAACTCTTACCTATGATAAATCAAGACACAATGTGATAAATCTTGCCCATGGCGCGTAAGTTGTTGTTTAAAAGTCCTTGGGCTAACTCTTGCCTCTACGACAAGAGTTATAGGACATCTCATAAATCAAAACATAATGTGATAGTGAAAACTCTTACCCATGGGGCGTAACTTGTTGTTTGAAAGTCCTTGGGTTAAGTCTTGCCTCTAAGGCAAGAGTTATAGAATATCTCATAAATCAAAACACAATGTGGTAATTTCAACTTTTGCATATAGGACATAACTTGTTGCTTGAAAGCCCTTGATCTAAGTCTTACCTCTAAGGAAAGAGTTATAAAGCATCTCATAAATTAATACACAATGTGGTGGTGTCAACTTGCCCATGGGGCATAACTTGTTGATTGGTGGTCTTAAGGCTGAGTCGTGCCTCTAAGACAAAAGTTGTAAAGCATTTCATAAGTAAAAAACACAATGTGTTAGTGTTGACTCTTGCTCAATGTACGTAACTTGTTGAAAATTCTTAGGATAAGTTGTGCCCCTAAGGCAAGAGTTGTAGAACGTTTCGTAAATGAAGACATATCGTGGTAGTGTCAACCCTTATCCGTGGGATATAATTTGTTGTTTGAAAGTCCTTGAGCTAAGTCTTACCTCTAAGACAAGAGTTATAGAACATCTCATAAATAAAGACATAATGTGGTAGTATCAACTCTTCCCGTGGGGCATAATTTATTGTTTGAAAGTCCTTGAGCTAAGTCTTGCCTCTAAGACAAGAGTTGTAGAACATATCATAAATGAAGACATCACATGGTAGTGTCAACTCTTGCCCGTGAGGCATAATTTGTTATTTAAAAGTCCTTGAGTTAAGTCTTGCCTCTAAGGTAAGAGTTGTAGAACATCTCATGAATGGAAATATAATGTGGTAGAGTCAACTCTTACTTGTGGGACATAATTTGTTGTTTGAAAGTACTTGAGTTAAGTCTTGCCTCTAAGGTAAGAGTTATAGTACATCTCATAAATCAAAACACAATCTGATGGTCTCAACTCTTGCCCATGAAACGTAACTTTTTGTTTGAAAGTCACAAGTCTTGCCTCTACAATGTAGTAGTGTCAACTCTTACTCATGGGACGTAACTTGATTCGAAGAAATCGAAGAAAAGAAAAATAATAATAAATTACGAAAAAAAATGAAGAAAAATATTTAAAAAAAAAATAAAAATCAAAGAAAATAAAAAAAAATAAGAAAATA
The DNA here is from genome assembly GCF_002878395.1 of Capsicum annuum. Lineage (NCBI taxonomy): Eukaryota > Viridiplantae > Streptophyta > Magnoliopsida > Solanales > Solanaceae > Capsicum > Capsicum annuum. The sequence continues at coordinate 187,449,521 of NC_061111.1, forward strand.
TAGAAGCTGAGGGGAGAAAAAAAAATAAAGGTTGAGAAAAAAATTTAAAAAGAGAAAAAACAAAAATAAAGATTGAGAAAAATGAAAAAAGAAAAAAGTGAAAAAATAAAAATAAAAAGGGAAAAAAATAAAAAATTAAATAGAAGTTGAGAGGAGAAAAAGAAAAAAATAAGAGTTGAGAAAAACTAAAAAGAAAAAAAAAAGAAAAAGGAAAAAAAATCAAAGTAGAATAAAAAAAAAGAGAGTTTTTAGAAAAAATAGAAGTTGAGAAGAGAAAAGAAAAAAAAAAGTAAGAATTGAGAAAAAAACTTTAAAAAAGAGAGAGAGGGGATAGAAATTAAAGTAAAAACAAAATGTTGAAAGATAAATAAACACAAAATTGTTTAGAAATATTTGAGATATTGAGAAAAAAATAGGTAATTGTGTTATAGTAAAAAAAAAAAGAACTGGACTAGTTTTATAAGACCATTAGATAAAAAATACAGTCACCAAAGTCATTTACGTAGTTTACCCATCTATATCAGTTTGGAATCGGCAGAGATAAAGAATTAATATATAAGATAATGTAAAATCGCACTCCCAATTTCAAAAATATACAGAAAATAAACAAATTCAAAGAAGCTACTGTATATACTGAAAAGAGAAATTCAACACACAGAGGTTTACAACAAATGATATCAAGTACGCACGTGTTAAATTAAAGAAAACACCATAGCCTAGTCATTACAATTTAAAGCTTCATATGTGGAAAAGCTATTTTACGAATAAAATACTTTCTAGCTGTAATGTTCAAATCAGCTTACTAATGACGTCTGATATTATGGAGGTTCAATAGAGCAAATAACACCAACAAAGTGAACAATATAGAACCAATGAGGGAAATGGCAATGCCCGCTGCAACTTGTCCACAGAATTTACCAAAGATGTCACACACCTTGTTCCACCGGACGTGGGAATTCCCTTTGTATCCGATGAGGCCAACGGCCACAGCGGCTCCGACACCAGAATAGAGAAGCGCTACCATGATGAGGTCCGAGAGAATGATTATTAGGGAGAGGCCTTTCCTTTTTCCCTTATTTGCCAATGAAAGGACTAAGGATATAATTGCATATGCACATGCTATTGCATTCACCACCAAAAAGTACCTGAAATTTAATTTTAAAATTCACAAAAATTACTCATTAATTATATAACACTCTTGCTTCAATCACACAGTAATATTTAAATTAAAATATAACTTAATCAGCTATGATACTTGGTCTATTTTCTTTAGCAAAATATGCCAAACAGAGATCTTTAAAACAAAAAACACTATTGGCGTCAAATTATTGGAGAGAAACTGTGGCATATGTTAGCGAATAACTCTTATCCAATATTTTGGACATATTTTTGGGGTCAAATTATTGGAGAACAAAAACAACACTCAAATCATTAGTCTTGAGAAATTGAATAAATTATCTTAAAATAGAAAACCAAATGAAATCCAAGTGCACAAGGTCACAACTCACAACGTATGTTAAAGATATTAGAAGATAGGTTCCGTTAATTATCAGACGATTCGTTATTTTTTCAAGGAAGCATGAAAACGTGGCTTGTCAACTTTACCACCAAAACTAGTTTGAGACAAAAAAAAAAAAAGGGTATAATAAATATTTATACTGTATACACCAATCAAACACTTTTAAAAAAATAATAGTGAAAAATAGTATAAATGGAAATTTACAACTATCAATCAAAACCCAACACACACTTCATTCTCACCGATAATATTGTTATGAGTCACTATCTTCCTATAACCTTTGTAATTAATGGGGTAGAAAAAGTCTCATGTAGGTGGCAAGCTATTTGTTGAACTCAGAATTAAAATAAGTCAAGTTATCAATAAAGTGGTTAAAATAGGTCATCTATTTAATAAATTATCAAAATAGGCTAAACCTAATAAATTATTACGTTTCATTTTTTTCTTAACAGTCAATTAACGGAGTTGACTTTTTATAAAACGTGATAAATTATTACGTTTTATAAATTATTTTGTAAAACATAATAAATTATTACATTTTACAAACATTATTTGTAAAACATAATAAATTATTACAAACTACATGATTTGATGTAAAGATGGATGTAACAACACACTGCTCTTTGTGTTTATTTTTTATGAAAAACGTAATAAATTATTACGTTTTACAAATAATATTTACTATTCATTTTCGTCAGTTGATCATTAAGAAAAATATATAAAACATAATAATTTATTATATTTAACCTATTTTGATCACTTTTTTATTTTATCGCTTATTTTAATTCCAAGTTCTTGCTCTTACATATTTTTCCATGTGGACATTCAATATAACTTTTCAGCTGCCAAATCATTGACTTCTTGCCAAAAGTATATGTACTTCTTGCCAAAAAGTACATGTACTTCCATCTGATTCATTTTATTTGATTTTTACGTTAAAAACACAGTCCTTCCATCATTTCATAATAAATAAATTATTGAGTTTTGACACACAAATTAAAAAAAAAATATTAAAGATATAAATTTAACATAACTTTTTATTTTTATTCCAAAAAAAAAAGCTGACCTTCTAATACATTTTTAAAAGTTAATTGATTATTAAATCATAAGGATAAATTTGAAAAAAAAATAAATGATTCACTTATTTTGAAACACCAATAAATACCTCAATAATTCACTTATTTCAAAATGAAAGTACTTCTCTATCGAAAATAAGTAAATTTTTGGCTCAATGCACACCTATTAAAGAAAAAAAATAATTGTACTTCACTTTTCATTTTATCCTTTTAGATATTATTTCCTCTAATTCAAAATAATCAATTTTTGCATCAATGCACACCTATTAAGGAAAAAAAAACTAGGATATAAGTTGTACTTTACTTTTCATTTTTATCCTTTTAGTAGATATTATTAAATTTAATCTTGAAATTTCAGCCACATTAAATAAAATTAATTAAGATTTTTAGTATTTATAATCTATAAAGTGTAAATGAAAGATAAAATTGAAAAAACTTTTTAACATGTGTTTTGAAGAACTAACAATTCACTTATTTTTAATATTGAAAAATAGCTCAAAAATTCACCTATTTTGGACTAGATTGCTTTTGAAACTTCGGTCACACTAAAATAAAGTCAATTAAATTTCTTAAATTCATTACCTAGAAAGTATAAATGAAAGGTAAAATTGAAAGAAATCTCTAATGTGTCTCTTCAACAATAAATAATTTACTTATTTTGAACATTGAAAATAATTTAATAATTCACTTGAAAGAGAGAGTAGAAAACAGAATGCTTATTATAACACAACCAAACTATAATGCAGTGTCCATGAGATTTACCTAAAGTATTACTATTACACATACAAAATTAGTGTAGTACCAAAATAACTTGTCATATCCGTAATTTTTTGAAGACAGCATACTATAACTTGTGCTGTGTTTGTGTAATCATACTCATACATTCATTGCATATACCAAATGAGAAGATACTTAGTCTGCATGATTTATGTGAAATCTTTTGAACTTTGAGAGTCAAATAATTTTTTTCGTAATTCTTTTATATGCTTTAGATATTTTAAATTAGAAATTATTGTCACTTATAATAGTTATTACGTAGTTTCTCTTTCTGAATATATAAATTTTATTTCAAAAATATTGAAATATTTCATAATGCACTATCCAAATCAACTAATTTGACTCCAGAAATCCAAATAGAGCTGAGATGGAGGAATGCTTACACAAAGGCGGACATGTGATCCCACTTAGCGGAGGCCGGAACATTGATGGGCGGCAATGTAGGGACCAACTGGACGGGAACAAGCGCATTCTGTTTGCTAACTCCAACAACAATGGCAGCAACAAGTGTTAGTACAAATGCCAAAAATCTCAAGCCAGAGTCTGTCCATCTTATGCTTTGCTTGTTAGCCACTTCGACTTCTTTTTCAGCTCCTCCATCCATGTAGCTTTCTGTCTCCATAATAATATGATTAAGAGAAGTTTTGAATATATAGATATTCAAAGAAGAAATATGAAAATATGGGAGGTGGTGTTGTTCAGTGGCGGAGCCACATACATTTCAGGGGGTCATCCGAACCCCATTATACTATTTTTATATGATTAAAAATATTTTTATGTATATATAATAGATATTGAAACCCTTTATCTAATTCGTATATTTAATTCTAAACCCCTCAATGAAAATTTTGACTCCGCCACTGGTGCTGTCAGAAAGTTAACGCGAGGAGTTTATACAGTAGTATTGCATAATAGAGAGTCAAGTGAGCACTAAAAGAAGGTATGTACGTATAGTAGAAAATGTATTGAACACGGACGTGTGAAAGAGAAAACTAGTGGGGTGACTTTCGGATTTAGGCCCCGTTTGGCCATGAAAACATAATTTTTCTGAGTTGAAAATAAAGTTGAAATTAAAGTTGGAGTTGTGTTTGACCATGAATATAATCTAAAATTATTTTTGAAATTTTGTGAGAGAAGTAGGAGTGAAAAAAATTAAAAACAAGTTTTTCTTGTTTTCACTTTTCCAAAATACAATTCCAAAATATATTATATTTGAAATTTTCATGACCAAACGCTATAATTTTCACTTTTTTCATTAAAGTAAAATAATTTTAAAAAAAAAAGTGAAAAATTACTCACGGTCAAACGACCACTTATTATTAGTTTATGAGGAAGCTTTGGGGGTGGAATAAAAAATTTTAACATCTAAAAAGTTTCACGAAAATAACATAATATCATAAGCCAGGATTCAAATCTACAACGTAAAGCAATTTTTGAGTCATACTTCCTCCGTCTCAAATTATCCGTCCCAAATTAAGATGACACATTCATTAAGAAAAATAATTAATAACATACCTAGTTTATCATAGTATCTCTATTAAATGATGTTTATATTTTAATTTGAAGAAAAAGTAATTAATGCAAAAGATAAACATGAAAAAAAATCTTAATTAATAAAAAAAAATAAGTAAAATAAGAAATTAAATTAAAAAATTTGAGACGGGAAGTATCAGATATTTGAAGCTTTTGCTTGTGCTTGTGTCAAATACAGGCACAAAAGCATAGGAGTGTAAAGCTCAATTAAACCTTTAGGGTGTGTTTGGTACGATGGAAAATTTTTCATGGAAAATGTTTTCCTAGAAAAAGTTTTTTGGAAAATAAGTTAGTTTTTTACTTATTTTCTTATGTTTGATTGGCGAGTGGAAAATATTTTTCGAAAAATATTTTATGGTGTTCGGTTGTTGAGTAGAAAATATTTTTTAGAAAAATATTTTGTAATGTTTGATTGATGAGTGAAAAAAAATATTTTTTAGAAAATACTATTAACTATTAACTAGTATATTAGTACCTGCAACAACTCAACAATTTGTAAGAACAAATTTAAGCATTGCAAATAATATCAATATCAAATACTAAAATATTATAATCACTAAATTTAATCAACTACTAATTAGCAAATATAGGAGACATTTTTCAACATTTTGTTTGAACAATCTCAAGATACTACAATCAATAGAAATACAACGGAACGACAAGCTTATTCAACCTTGTGAAACAAGCTACATCGATGACAAAATGAAATATGCAATTAGCAAAAGTAACCTTCCTCTATGCATATGGAAATAACAATACATTCAACGAACATTGATAAAAAAAAAATTTAGGTTTCACTATTTTTATTTCAAACAGTGAAAAACTAAAGCAAAGTACAATGAAAAATATTTTCGAGTAATGTGAATTTTTTGAGAAATGTGAATATGAGTATTGTTGGATGGAGAACAGGGGTGAGGGTGGGCGCATAAGTCACATTGTCATTTTTCGAAAAATGACTTCCATTGGCCCATGAGGGAAGTCATTTTCCCTCAAATGAAGGAAAATGAGTTGTTATTAAGGGTGTTAAGTGGGCCGGGCTGGATCAACCCGAAACCGGCCCATTAAATTTAATCGATTTGTGGGCCGGGCCAGGTCGGGTTGGGGTTAAGTGGCCAGGCCGGTTCCGAATTAAATAGTAAAATTTTTAAAAACAACCCTGATCCGGCCCACTTAACCCAACCCAGTCTAACCCACCTAAACCGGGTCAAACCCGATTACAAAATCGATCAAACGCGGTCAAAAAAAATAACCCAATATACACTATATATACCTACCTATATACATTTTAAATACGTTAAACAATATATATACATTATATATATAGTATATACTACATTAGAATTTAAAAAATATATACACATACACAATTACACATATATACGTAACATTCAATATATACGACGATACGTACTACTTTAAATAAAACATATATTACAACATATATACTACAATATATATATAAGTATATATATAGAGTTATATACTAATTTATAAAACGTATACACATGTATATGTTAAATATATACGTCTATCGAAGATATATACACATATATACGCATCATTCAATATATATGTACTACTTTAAATAAAACATATACTACAATATATATATATATATATATAGTACAATATATATATAGTTATATATTAATTTATAAAACATACACACATGTATACATTAAATATACACGTCTATAGAAGATATATACACAAATATATGCACCATTCAATATATATGTACTACTTTAAGTAAAACATATACTACAATATATATATAGTTATATACTAATTTATAAAATATATACACATGTATACATTAAATATATATGTCTATAGAAGATATATACACAAATATACTCATCATTCAATGTATATGTACTACTTTAAATAAAATATACTGCAATATATATACATTACAATATGTATATATGTATATATATATATATATATATATATATATATATATATATATA
>NC_061111.1:187456498-187491119 GCF_002878395.1 Capsicum annuum
ATATATATATATATATAGTTATAGTTATAGTTATAGTTATAGTTATAGTTATATAGTTATATACTAAGTTATAAAACATATACGCATGTATACGTTAAATATACACGTCTATAGAAGATATATACACACATATACGCACCATTCAATATATATGTACTACTTTAAATAAAATATACTACAATATATATATATAGTTATATAGTTATATATATATATATAGTTATATACTAATTTATAAAACATATACACATGTATATGTTAAATATACACGTCTATAGAAGATACATACATATATATACGCTCCATTCAATATATATGTACTATTTTAAATAAAATATACTACAATATATATACATTAGAATATATATATAGTTATATACTAATTTATAAAACATATACACATGCATACGTTAAATATACACGTCTATAGAAGATATATACACACATATACACACCATTCAATATATATGTATTACTTTAAATAAAACATATACTACAATATATATATATATATATATATATATATATATATATATATATATATATTTACTACAATATATATACAATTTATAAAACATATACACATGTATACATTAAATATACACATCTATAGAAGATATATACAAAACATATGCTACTTAATATAATAAATTAATAATACTTGGTAGTAAATTAATAATATATTAGAATTAAGTTTTTAATTTAAAGTAGAAATTCAAATTAAATCATTAAATGAAAAAATTACAAAGTAAGGACTAAGGAGTGCATGAATGTTGAATTTTATTGATTGTGAAATGATCCAAAATTTATAATTTACATGAATGAAAAATCTACAAATTATGCATCATTTTTTCTTTCATGTTAATATTAGCGGGAACTTGCATAGGATAGTCAAAGTCAACAGGGCAAAACCATGCATTGGACTTGATTCTGCTGAATGCTCCCGTGAAGACATAATTTCTTCAAGTTTCAGCTCGTCGTTCGGCTCCGGTTCCAGTCCTTGATTTCTTCTTTCCGCTCTAATCCAATCTCTGAGGCAAACTAGAACATTCATTGCATTGCTTCCCAATGAGTGTCGGTTGTCTCCAAGCTGCTGTCGTCCCTGACTAAAGGCGCTCTCTGATGTAACGGTTGACATTGGAACATTCAAGATATCTCTAGCTAATCTTGAAAGCACAGGATATTGTGTTTCATTGCTCCTCCACTAATCCAACGTGTTGATCTGTCGTCTGCGATCCTCTGGCGGCGATCGAAGATAATATTTCAGCTCTTCTCGATAAGTTGTTGTGTAAGTTCTGTCATCAACACTGTTCCAACAAGGTAAATCATAAAAGGAATCAGGAAAACCATTATGTGCCGACCTTTTAGAAGATGATGGCTCCTCGAGAGGATGAGGAGTGACAGTTGGAATGATATTTGTAGGTACGGTTAAATCAAATAAATCGGCATAGTGATTATATAATTTTTCTATGTATTCATTCGCATCACCCGTAGCCGTCCACAAATCAAATTGTACTTGTTCAGAATCATTGTTAGTATTTATTTCTAATTAGCATAAATAATAGTATTAAAGTGACACATAGTATTATATTTCATGCACGGATTTAGCATAGCACCAACCAAATAAATTGGGGGAATTGGGAAAAAATATTTTTTAAATTTAGTAAACATGGCACCAACAGCTTCTTTATAACCTTCTTTATTTTTATATTCCTTGAGCAAACCAGAAATATCGGCTACATATATCAAAATGTTACAAACAGTACGATAATAAGCACCGGAAAATTCAACCGTAGCTACATAAATTTTTTCTAAAAACTTAGCAAAATCATTAATTACAACCCAATCAGAATCATGTAGCATGCAATCAGCAGAATCAGCAAATGAAACGCAATGTTGGTTAAAAGCTAGTATAATAGGAATTCTATATTTATAACAAGTTCTTTAAAAATCATACATAGAATTCCATCTAGTAGCAATTTCCTCAGGCATCAATATCGGTGCAAGTCCATTTTCTTGACATTTAACTTTAAATTCTCTAATTCTTTTTCTTCGATTATTTCCTTAAGTAAAACCAACAGCAAGACGGATTTTTTCAATATAAAGGTCAAAAAACTCAAGACCATCTTTTACAATTAAATTATATATATGACATGCGCACTTAATATGAAAATTTTCAGGCAACGGTGGAGATAATTAGATTTTAATTTTTTTATAGCAGTCTTGTTGTTAGAACCATTATCGAAAGCAATACATAAGATTTTATTTTCGATACCATAAAATCCGACAACTTTAACAATAGAATCAACAATAAAATATCCAGTATGTTTACGATCTTCATCATATAAAAAAGAAAGAATATGTTTTTGCATCATAAAATTACTATCCATCCAGTGACAAGTAACGGTTAAATAATTATTTTTATTTACAGCACGACCAAGATCAGAAGTTAGGGACAATCTACATTGAATATTTTTTAACAATGTTGATAAATAAAAATAATATTTTTTCAGAAAATATTTTCCATCATACCAAACACACCCTTAGTTGAAAAATTTTACTTCCTCCGTCTTATTGTGATGTCGTAGTTTGACAGGACACGAAATTCAAAAAATGAGTAAAGATTCGATATTTTTAATCAAATTATCCTTTAAAAAAATAATGTAGTGTTATTATTTTTACTAAAGTGGAATCAATAAAGGTAAAAGTGAAATTATGCCATTAAATAGTTATCAAACTTTTTGTAAAAATCAAACACCTCCTTCAACTTTCAATAATAATCATTATCCCTTCTTTTTTTAATTTGATTTTTCAAAATGCCTACTTTATCCTTGTATTTATATCAACATTTGAATTAAAAATAAAAATTTATAGACACAATTTTTATTTTTTAATCTATATAACATATTTTCTATAAAAAGCTAAAAGTTTTTTTTAGATGAAAAAATAAAAATGAGAAATATTAATTATGTATATAAATTAATGACATTCTATAATGAAATAATAAAAATTAATTTTATTAAAAATAAAAATTCTAATATCTATTTATACGTGAAAATAATAGGTAATTATATTTTTATAAATATATTTCAATGCAGGTAATACGAATTAATTAATAGTAGAGGGTCCTTCGAAAATAATTTTCTCGACCTCTCCGAGGTCGTGGTAAAGTTTGCGTACTCCTACCCTCCTCATACTCACTTAGGGAATTTCACTGGGGTGAAAATCAATCAAACACCCTCCTTAATATTGAGCAACAATCACTCTCCCCCCTTTTCACTATGTAATACCTATTTTACCCTTAATATTTTTAATCTTCCGTTTATATAATATATTTTTATATTATATATATTTATCTCTCATAACCGATGTATTTATCATTTTTATTTAAATTCATTTATATTATTAGTAAATTCTTTTATAAATTAATTACAAAATCTAATGATATTTTTTACATTCAAAATTTTTATATTATAGGTATTAAGTATGTATGTGTGTGTATATAATTATGTATATAGATACATATTTTGATTCACTCTTATTTTTTAATATCTGTATAGATAAATGAGTTTTAATTGTCAATATGAATTATTTTGTAAATTGTAATTTAAAATTCATTAACACTAATCATTTGATTTGTAATAAATATAGATCTACAACAACACCATACCCAGTGAAATCCCCTAAGTGAGGTATGTGGAGGGTAGGGGTACGCAAACCTTACCACAATCGTGGGGAGGTAGATAAGTTGTTTTGGAAAGAGCCTCGACTATTAATTAATTTATATTACCGGTATTGAAATATATTTATAAAAATATAATTACCTATTATTTTCACATATAAATAGATATTAGAATTTTTATTTTTGATAAAATTAATTTTTATTATTTTGCTGATTTATTTCGTTATACAATTTCCTTAACTTATATACTCAATTAATATTTCTCACTTTTATTTTTTAATCTAAAAACTAACCTTTAGCTTTTTATAGAAAATATGTTATATAGATTAAAAAATAAAAATTTTGTTTATAAAAAAGTTTTTTTTTTAAATTCAAATGTTGATATAAATACAAGGGTAAAGTAGGTATTTTGAAAAATCAAATTAAAAAAAAAGAGGGAGAATGATTATTGTTCAAAGCTGAGGGGGTGTTTGATTTTTATAACAAAGTTCAGGGGTGTAAATGATGTTAACCCGATATCTATGGTGTTTGTATTCATCTTTTGGGAGTTACGTTAGAAGTCATCTGTTTCTAATATTACTCCATCGTTTTCATACTACTAGTTTAGTGTACGTGCATTGCACGTGTATGTCATGACAATATTATTAACTTAAATATTATAAGTGTATGAAATTTAGTGTTCGAAATTAACATTGAAATTTAACTAATCCGGATTCGAAACATGCATGAGATCAGACATGAATATATTCTAACGGTTATAAGAGAATCACCATTTTTGTACCGTTGAAGTAAACCTTTAATTTTTTCATCTACTTCATTAGACGTTATTTGTTAATATGTGGAGTTCAGATATTGTGTATCTCTAACAAAATGAACATAAAACTTTGACCAAAGATCTTTAAAATCTCTAGGCATCTTTTTGACTTTAAATTCTCATTCTGTGGTAACCATTTAACAGATGAATTTAAATCTACAAATCTCGATATATATACTATAAAACTTGGAGTCTGAAAGATCGATAGAACTTTTATTTAAATAAATAAATAAAAAAAAAAGGTCTTGACCTTTGATTTTCTTACTACTTCATTAAACAACAACACGTTTGTTTCATCCAATTTATCCATCAGAATCTTTAGCTATAGGAGAAAACAAAAGAAATTATCAAAAGAAAGAATGCATATTATTGAATATGAATAATTCATATATAATCTTCAAATTTATCCACTAAATAAATCTTTACTTATTGTATAGGCAACATAGTCATTCATTACCTTGATTGTAAAATCATCAAAAGTCACTTGCATTGACGAACACTTTCCTTTTTGTTGATGATAAAGGACTAAGGTATTCAACTAGACGATATTTTTCTTGTACGAAATTGAAGCCTCCATATTTTTATATTCAACTTCACTAGATGCATAATTTTCAACCACAAATTTGATAGTCAAATTTTGAGCTGATAGTGATGAATAAGGCCATGATTAAAAAACTAATAATAGAAGTTGTGATTGCTTCAATAATAAATTGGGGCAAAGATTTGTCTAGAGACAAACTGATAAACAAAATTATAGACACTAACACAGTAATAGGGACACAAAATAACAAAACGGGTAAAACAGTAGAGGGATTGATTCTTTCTTCCTGCAAAGCCATAATATATAACTATTAATACACAAAATAACAAAATCCTAAAAATAATTAGAGAAAAGTTGAAGGAAAGTTAATGGAGTTTTGTGTAATTATAGATAAATTTATTTAACATAAACCCTTGGAAATTGAGATTTGTTGCTGCCCTTTTCCTTCTTTTTTTTTTTTTTTCCCTTTTTTTGATAATTCTATAATTAGTAATATATTACTATTTGTATTACCAAAAAAAAAATAAAAATTTTACGTGTAAGAAAAGTTCCCTTATAATGCATGCATCCCAATCCCACCTTAAATAGTTTCCTTAAACATGGTAACAATAAGTTTCCTTATAAAAAAATGCGGGATCTCTTAATTTTTTTTATTATATTAATTCTTAAGAAATAAAATTGTTATTATATGTTGTTACTATTATTCAATTTTGTTGAAAACCTTGACATATTTTTCATTCTTATTATTATATTTTTTAGGACTCTTTTTTAATGTACATAAGGAAAAACAAAACTTACCAACATTAATTCTCCATCTATTTTTATCTTATCAATTTTAGGACTCCTTAATTTTAAATATATAATTAAAAAAAAAAGTGAAAAGACAATTTTGTCTATTATGAAAATTTTTAATGAGGGGTAAAAGGTTCAAATCACTTTTCTAATTGTCTTCACACTTTTAATATATTATTATTATTATTATTATTATTATTATTATTATTATTATTATTGTTATAGATTACTTGCTTATGTTAATCTTGTACCATACTTAGAAATATTTATTTGAAATGTATTTTATTAACTTAATTTTATTTTATTAAGGGTTATTCACTTTAAACTTTAAATTTAACTATTGAATGCTTTATGTAACTATTTAGTATTTAGGATAGAACAAAAAAAAAAAATAACTAGTAGTATCATAAAATATACTACTCCCTCCATTTCGTATTAGCTGGTCCCTATCGACTTCTCACATTTATTGAGAAACTAATAAATAGAGATATGTTTTACATATTTATATTGTATGTCTTTTAAAGTGCAATAATCAATGCAATGATTAATACTGAAATTTGGTACATATTACTTTATCTCATGCATTACGTCTAAATTATTACTTATTTATAATTGAAATTAGTAATAATTATTTAATTTTAATTTTAAAAATTGAGATTATTTATACATCATTCAATAATTTTGAAAACTGGGAATGTATTTAATATTCCTATCTAGCGTAAAATGGAAAGTATATGTATAAAATACTCTTGATTTTAAAATTTGAACAACTAAATTGAAACAAATATTTTAAAAAAGAAGGTCAATTAATATGAAACTAATGTATTTTATATATAAGTGGCAAGTAATATAAAATCTAAGAAATATTAGACTTTTGACACCTGGAATAGTCTTCACAATAATTTGGAATAGTATTATTTTTTTCTCTCCAAACTCCATTTAGCAGTAACGTCGTATTAATTACTTCAGCGGTTTTGCTTGACTTAATACATGATTCCGCTTTCCGTTATTATTATAAGTTGACAAAAAGGAAAATTGCCAACTTGGCTACTACGAGTATGCACAATAATAGTACTTCTGTGTTTAACTATTCTCGCAACTTGAAATTGGTTTGATGCATGGCGTGTTTGATTTTTTGTGGTTATATTTAATCCCTAAAATATAGTTAATTGATATTCTCTACCATGGCTAATATGATGAAAACATAAATTAAACTCTATGTTCAATTCAATAATATAATTTTAGAAAAGATTAAAGGGTTAGTTTGTCGTAAGGGTGTTAAGTGGGCCGGACTGGGTCAATCCGGAACCGGCTCGTGAGATTTAGCCGGGTTGTGGGCCGGTCCGGATCCAACCCTGGTTAAATGAGCTGGTCTGGAATACGTTAAATATATACGTCAATAGAAGATATATACACATATATACGTACCATTCAATATATGTACTACTTTAAATAAAACATATACTACAATATATATATATAGTACAATAGTACAATATATACACACACTAAATATATAGTTAATAAAACATATACACATGTATACGTTAAATATATATGTCTACAGAAGATATATACACATATATATGTATCATTCAATATATGTACTACTTTAAATAAAACATAGATTACTATATATATATATATATATATATATACTACAATATATACACACACTAAATATATAGTTATATACTAATTTCTAAAACATATACACATGTATACGTTAAATATATACTACTTTAGAAAATATACACACATATATATGCACCATTCAATATATACGTACACATATAAAATATATGTACTTCTTTAAATAAAACATATGCTACTTAATATAATAAATTAATAATACTTGGTAGTAAATTAATAATATATTAGAAGTAAGTTTTTAATTTAAAGTAAAAATTCAATTTAAATCATTAAATGAAAAAAATTACAAAGTAAGGACTAAGGAGTGCAAGAATGTTGAATTTTATTGATTGTGAAATGATCCAAAATTTATAATTTACATGAATGAAAAATCTACAAATTATGCATCATTTTTTCCAACTCATTCATGTTAATATTAGCGGGAACTTGCATAGGATAGTCAAAGTCAATGGGGCAAAACCATGCATTGGACTTGATTCTGCTGAATTCTCCCGTGAAGACATAATTTGTTCAAGTTTCAGCTCGTCGTTCGGCTCCGGTTCCAGTCCTTGATTTCTTCTTTCCGCTCTAATCCAATCTCTGAGGCAAACTAGAACATTCATTGCATTGCTTCCCAATAAGTGTCGGTTGTCTCCAAGCTGCTGTCGTCCCTGACTAAAGGCGCTCTCTGATGTAACGGTTGACATTGGAACATTCAAGATATCTCTAGCTAATCTTGAAAGCACAGGATATTGTGTCTCATTGCTCCTCCACCAATCCAACGTGTTGATCTGTCGTCTGCGATCCTCTGGCGGTGACCGAAGATAATATTTCAGCTCTTCCTGATAAGTTGTTGTGTAAGCTCCTGCCTCAACACTGTTCCAACAAGGTAAATCATAAAAGTAATCAGTAAAAGCACTATGTGCAGGCCTTTTAGAAGATGATGACTCCTCGGGAGGATGAGAAGCGACAGTTGGAGTGATATTTATCGGCAGAGCTAAATCAACTAAATCAGCATCGTGGTTATATAATTTATCTATGTAAGCGTTCGCATCGGTCATAGCCGTCCACAAATCAGGTTGTTCTTGTTCTTCATCATCAGAATCAATGTTAGTATTTATCTCTAAGTTAGCATAAATAAGAGTACTAAAGTGGCACATAGTAGTATATTTTATGCGCGGATTTAGCATAGCACCAACCAAGTAAATAGAGGGAATCGAAAATAAAATATTTTTTAAATTTAGCAAATATGGCACCAACAGCTTCTTTGTAACCTTCTTTATTTTTATATTCTTTGAGCAAATCAGAAATATCGGCTATTTATGCCAAAATATTACAGACAATAGGATAATAAGCACCGAAAAATTCAACCGTAGCTATATAAATTTTTTTCAAAAACTGAACAAGATCATTAATTACAGCCCAGTCGGAATCATGAAGCATGCAGTGGCAGAATCAGCAAACGAACCACAATGTTGGTTAAAAGATAGTGTAATAGGAACTCTATATTTATAATAAGTTTTTAAAAAATCATATGTAACATTCCATCTAGTATCACATTCTTCGGCATTAATATCGGTGCAAGTTCATTTCCTTGAATAAAACCAACGACAATCTGAATTTTTTCAATATAAAGCTCAAAAAACTCAAGACCATCTCTTACAATTAAATTATATATATGACAAACACACTTAACATGAAAAATTTCAGGTAATGGCGGAGATAGCTTAAATTTTAACTTTGTTATAGCAGTCTTGTTGTTAGAAGTATTATCAAAAGCAATGCATAAGATTTTATTTTCAATACCGTAAAATTCTGCAACTTTAGCAATCGAATCAGTAATAAAATCTCCAGTATGTTTACGATCTTCATCATATAAAAAAGCAAGAATACATTTTTTCATAACAAAATTACTATCTATCCAGTGACAAGTAATGGTTAAATAATCATTTTTATTTACAGCACGACCAAGATCAGAAGTTAGGGACATTCTACATTGAATATTTTTTAACAATGTTGATAAATAAAATATATTGTGAATGAAGTCTAAAAATATCGGCCCTACAAGTACTTTTAAGAATACCATTAAACATAGGATTATAAATTGCTTGAATACAATGAATAAAGACATCAGAAGAAGGAAAACTAAAAAGCAAACAACCCACAACTACCATTTTTCTTATTTTTTCCCGGTTTCTCAATTTATTATACTTTTTGATTACCTGACCGGTTGTTGGGTCCATTCTAGTTTGTGTTAGCCCATCAATATCCGCACCACCTTGTGCAATTTTTAACTCTCTATCATGATTATCACTTATATGTTTCATTAACGTACCCGTACCCCCTTGCTTGCCTCCTCTTTTATGCTTATATATTTGTTGACAAATATTTCATTGCACCTCAAAATTCGATATACGTTTAAAAAATTGTCATGCAATACTAGTTGTTTTACGAGCTCTTGGGGCACAGAGAGGATGGGGAGGGAGATTAACCAATTCAGATCTAACGTTAGCATTTCTTACTGCGGGTATCTCACCAATATTTTCATCATCTTCATCTAAATTAACCGCATCGACTTCATTTTCTTCTTCTTTACTGTAATTTTTCTGGGCTTCCACATAATCCATATCGTGAGCACCTACACCTATTTCTTCCTCAAAAGGTTGACTAAGCAGTACCGAAGGTGGAGGCACACAGGTATATCTACTACTTGAACTACCTCTACCACTAGTAATTCATTTTTAACTACCACTACCACTTTCGGGACAAAAAATTTTAACACCTTTAGTGGCTAGGTTTCTTAATTTATCCATAATATAAATTAAACTAAAAAATTCAAAATACACAAATATAATAGAATTAAATATTCAACAATTAGCACACTAATTAAAAATTAGACTTAAGAGATGGAACGACAATACCAAAATTTGAAAGTATCCGAAGGTTGCGACTTTAGAAACTTCCACTCGTACTTTGTAATCGCAAAATTAAAAAATTAAAGTGAGCACTTTAGAAAATATATGGAATATTTGAGAATTGAGATTTGAGAGAATGAAAAATTGTGTGAAAAATGATTTGAAAGTGTAGGATATTTATAGGAATTTTTTTGCGTTAAAAAAAATAATTTAATTGAAAATTTATTTTTTTTAAATAAAAAGGTCATTATAGCCGTTTTGGGCTCCCAACGGCTATATGACCACTAGGCCCAAAGGTTATAATGGCCCAACGATCATTTTTAATTAAAATTTATTTAAAAAAATAAAAATTATTCGGGCCAGTTAACCGGCGGGCCTAGACCAATTTCAGTCCGAGCAAGGTTATCCGAGCTCAAATTCAAAAATAATTCAACCCAAACTCGATATCTTACAGCCCGTGGGCTGACTAGGCCAAACTAGCCCGTTTGACACCCTTAGTTTGTCGTATTGTTATGACTTATGGAGCTTTTCCACCTACAATAATTTTTCACTTTAAAGTGATTAAATATTTTCACTATTAGTAAGGTCACAGAAAGATTAGTCCGTACCTGTACGTTGTGTCTAGGAAATTCAGAAGTGTGAAGAACAAATTTATAACGAGGCACAATCAATAAAAGTTGTGTGACTTTTCATTTGTTTTTCGACACATAGATAATGAGCCTTATTATTTAAATTTTACAATGAATATAAAAGAGAAAATATATTTATATAATTCACGTGGGTCTTAGCTGGTACTATAAAGGAGAATTATATGTCTCTTGTCAAATGCAACAACGTGTAAAGTAAATTTATGATTTAAAAGTCTACGTAAAATTTTAATTGTTATTAGTAGTTAGTAGATAAAATTACACCAAATTAATGTATTGATACTATTTTTATTAATAGATATTTCGTTCAATTAAATATATGATTTTTTTTCTAGAATTTTTTTTAAAAAGATATATTTTTATATTTAGTATAATAACATTTGGTGTGGAATCTCACAAATCAGATTTGAAGAGGGTAGAATATATGCAAACTTTACCAGAGAGGGTGCTTCATCTTTTTATTTAGTAATAGTTTAATTATAAAATATATTATATATTTTACTTTCAATAAAATAATTTACAACCACACAAATCTTTTTGCCTTATAAAATACTAGTATATTTTATCTCAATTCAAAAATCTCTTTTTATTTTGTAAATATGTGTCGAGTCAAAATTTTCACATAAATTAAAATTTATTAAATAATATTTCAATATTTTTTAGATTTGTGAAAAGAAAGCTTTTAGCATTTTTTTCATAAAAGTGAAAATTCTATCGGAAAATAGGCTCATAACTGTTTTTCAAACTTGAAATATAATTTTAATTTGGATTTGAAATTTTCACAATCAAACACTAATTTTTAAATAAAATGCAAAATATTATTCTAAAAAAATTCTCACATTTTAATATTTTAAGACCAAAAAGATCTTTATATAGGTAGGCTACTATATAGAGAGAATTTCATGACTTTTAATTGGAAAAAATAACACAAAATCACAAACCTAAGGGATCTTATTACTCAAAATTCCTTACTTTTTAAATAATTATTGTAAATTTTGGATTTAATATTTTACTGTTGATTCATATGAACAAAAAACCCATCCTACTTTTACTTCACAATTAATGCATGCAATCCATCCTACTCAAGAGGTTTACTCGGTTGGATCCTTCCAGATTTGGTGGTGCAGTGGGAGAGGATGCCTACGAGTTTCTCATTAATTATCGAGAGAAGTTTCATAATTTGGGTTCGCTTGAGTCCTATGGAGTTGCTTATACATTTTATTAGTTGAGAGATTCGACGAGAGATTGGTAGAGGTCGCTTGTTAGTTGTAGATCCCGTAATTCTCCAGGTATGACTTAGGATTAGTTCATCGAGGCTTTCCTAGAGAGATTTATGTCTTTCAGCTTGAGAGATCGTATGTGCGACGAGTTTGATCATTTAGAGCAGGGCTCCATGACAGTTGCTGAGTATAAGGTACGTTTTCATACCTTATCCAGATATTCCTATGATAGCATTTCTACCAAGTCTGAGAAGATTCAAAAGTTTGTGAAGGGCTTGAATGTCTTTTTTCAGTTGGCTACATCTCAAATGCTTATTTGAGGCTTCTTTTCAGAGTATTGTGGATCATGCTAAGATGACAGAGGATTTTTTTAGTGCATCTCAGGGAGGCACCAAGAAGGCGCGATGTTTTGGTAAGTTTGGGAGTCAGACCTCTCAAGGCAGAGATTTTAGAGGTTCTCGTGGATACCATGGTAGGACAGTACAGACGACTTTACAGAGTTCAGGTGGTGGTCCTTCTAGTTCAGCAGTTCAGGCGGTGGTCCTTCTAGCCAGACCTGAGGCAGAGGCTTCTGATGCTGTGATTATAGGTATCATCCCCGTTTGTTTTAGACTTGCATCTGTATTTTTTGATCCCTGGTCAATTTTCTCCTATGTGTCTATATATTTTACTTTAGGTTTTGATTATGTTAGTGAGTCTCTTTCCATGCCTATTCGTGTATCTACTCCGGTAGGTGATTCTTTAGTGGTGGATCAGGCTCACCGATCTTGTATTGTGACTTTTGCCGGGCGTGAGAATTTTGTATACTTGCTTATGTTAGATATGGTCGTTTTTGATGTTATTTTGGGTATGGATTGCTTGGCTCCTTATCATGCTGTCTTAGATTATTTTTCTAAGACCGTGACTTTAGCTTTGTCGGGTATGGCAATGATAGCTTGGAAGGGTGCACTTTATTTGGGTCCTAAGAAGATTATATCTTATGTTCAGGCTCGTAAATTAGTTGAGAGTGGATGTTTGTCTTACTTGAACCATATTCATGACACCAGTATTGTTTCGCCTCCTTCCTTAGATTCTGTCTGTATTATCCGTGAGTTAGGGACGTGTTCCCTACAGACTTTCCTGGTATGCCTTTGGATCGAGATACTGATTTTGCCATTGATGTTGAGCTAAGAACCAAGCCAATTTTTATTCCTCTTTATAGGATGGATCCAACAGAGTTGAAAGAACTGAAGGATCGGTTGCAAGAGTTGTTGGATAAGGGATTTATCGGACCTAGTATTTCACCTTGGGGTGCGCCTGTCTTATTTGTGAAGAAAAAATATGGGTCTATACGGATGTATATTGATTATCTACAATTGAATAAGGTAAAGATTAAGAATAAGTATCCTCTTCCTCGCATTGATGATTTATTTTATCATTTTTAGGGTGCTACATTATTTTCAAAAATTGATTTAAGATCCGGTTATCACCAGTTGAGGATTAGAGTTTTGGATATTCCAAAAATAGCTTTTTGAACTCGATATGTTCATTATGAATTCTTGGCCATGTCTCTCGGGTTGACCAATGCCCCTGCCGCATTCATGGAGTTAATGAATCGATTGTTTCGATCGTATCTTGACTCATTTGTTATTGTATTTATAGATAATATCTTGGTTTATTCCAAGAGTGAGATTGAGCATAAGGAGCATTTGCGAATTGTGCTTTAGAGATTAAGGGATGAGAAGTTGTATGCTAAGTTCTCTAAGTGCGGGTTTTGGAGTTTCTTTCTTTCTTGGGTCATGTGGTGACTAAAGAAGGTATTATGGTTGATACAACCAAGGTTGCAGCAGTTCATAATTTGGATAGATCTACTTCGCCCACTGAGATTCGGAGTTTTGTTAGCTTAGCGGGGTATTTTCGGTATTTTGTTGAGGCTTTTTCATCCATTGCAGCTCCATTGACCAAGTTGACCTAGAAGAAGATTTCTTTTCAGTTGTTCGATGCTTGTGAGGCGAACTACGTAAAGCTTAAGGATTTGTTGACTTCAGCTTCTATATTAGCTTTGCCTAAGGAGGGCTAGGCTAGACTGTCTTTTGTGATGCTTCAAGCGTTGGGTTAGGATTTGTGTTGATGCAGGAAGGCAAAGTAATTGCGTATGCATTTCGTCAATTGAAGTCTCATGAGAGGAATTATCCTACGCATGATTTGGAGTTGTGCGCAGTTGTGTTTGCCTTGAAGTTGTGGAGGCACTACTGGTATGGAGTCCATTGTGAGATCTTCTTAGATTATCGTAGCCTTCAGTACTTCTTTACCCAGCGAGATCTTATAAGAGGCAGCGCTATTGGCTTGAGTTTCTTAAGGATTATCACTTGACTATTCTCTACCATCTGGGCAAGGCTAATGTGGTTGCGGATGCCTTGAGATGAAAGTCGACTGGCATGGGTAGCTTGGCGCATCTTTTGACCCAGGAGAGGCCTTTAGCCTTAGAGGTTCAGTCTTTACCTAACCAGATGGTTAGACTTGATATTTTGACACCGGGGCATATTTTCGCATTTGTGGATGCTAGACTTCTTTGATGGAGTAGATTCGAGCTCATTAGTTTGATGATGTTGGATTGAGGTCGATTCGAGATAAGGTATTGAGTGGGAAGGCTAAGAAAGCCTCACTTGATTCAAATGGAGTTTTACAGATTAGAGGCCGAGTTTGTGTGCCGAGAATGGGTGAATAGATTAGGTTGATCTTGGGGGAGGCCCATTGTTCCAGATATTCCATCCATCTAGGTGTGACTAAGATGTATTGTAATTTGAGACAGCACTACTGGTGGGGTGGTATGAGTCGATATATAGTGGATTTTATGAATCATTGCCTATGTTGTCAGCAGGTGAAGGCTGAGCATATGAGACCTGGTGGTTTGCTTCAGAGGTTACCCATTCCTGAGTGGAAGTGGGAACGCATCACCATGGACTTTGTGACCGGTTTGCCTCGTACATCTCATGGTTCTGACAGTATTTGGGTCATCGTGGATCGATTGACCAAGTCAGTTCATTTTATTCCAGTTCAGGTCTCATTCAGTGCTGAGAGGTTGGCCTGTATCAATATTCGTGAGATTGTGCGTCTGCATGGGGTGGCAGTGTCCATTTTTTCAGATCGAGGTCTCATGTTCACATCTCACTTTTAGAAGACTTTTTAGTATAAGTTGGGTATTCGAGTGGATCTTAGTACAATGTTTCACCCCCAGACTGATGGCCAGTTAGAGCGGATTATACAAGTTTTGCAAGATATACTTCACGCATGCATAATGGATTTCGGTGGCCAGTGGGAGCAACATTTAGCTTTAGCAGAGTTTGCATATAATAATAGCTACCATTCCAGTATTGATATGGCTCCTTTTGAGGCGTTGTATGGTAGGCATTGTCGCTCTCCAGTAGGTTAGTTCGGTGTTTCAGAGGTGAGACCTTGAGGTACGGACTTTCTTTGTGAGTCTTTGGATAGAGTCCGGGTCATTCGGGATAGACTTAGAGCGGCTTAGAGTAGGCAGAAGTGCTATGCTGATTGTAGACTTCGTGCCTTGAGATTTAGTGTTGGTGACCGTGTTTTCCTTTGAGTTTCATCCATGAAGGGTGTGATAAGGTTTGAGAAGAAGGGCAAGCTTAGCCCCGGTATATTGGTCCATTTGAGATTCTTCGGACTGTTGGTGATGTGGCTTATGAGTTGGCTTTGCCCCCTGATCTATCAACTGTTTATCCAGTTTTTCATGTTTCTATAATTTGTCGCTATATTCCTGATGACTCTCATGTCATTTATTGGGAGTCGGTTCAGTTAGATGAGCGGTTGTCCTTTGTTGAAGAGCCGGTTTCCATTTTGGCTAGCAATGTTAGGCGGTTGCGCTCTAGAGTGATCCCAGTGATTAAGGTCTAGTGGCGACATCGACCTGTAGATGAAGCTACTTGGGAGGCCGAGTCTGATATACGTAGTTCTTATCCTCAGCTCTTCATTGATTCAGGTATTTCTTTGACTTAGTTCGAGGACGAACTAGATTTTTAGTGGTGGATGATGTAACGACCTAAAAAATTGATGAAATTTGTGATTTTGTGTGATTTGACTGTTTAAACTTTCCCTGTAGTTCCATTATGATATTTCTGAGGTATGGGAGTGATTGGAATGATTTTCGATGCATTTTGGTATCATTTATGTGTTATTATGGTTTTTGATGGCTTCGAGAGCCTTATTTTAGATTTATGTGGATATCTTTTGATCCGTACGATGGATGGCCGAACGGACTGCACCAGCAACTCCGGAATATTAATGTTGGGCTATGTCGACCTTTAATTCGAGTCCTGGTTCACCTGAGCTCATTAGACCTATTGGTCGAAAAGTTAAAAAATTAGAATATGAGCGTGGAACCCACATTTGATTGAAACGACATCGGATAGAAAATTCAACTTCGCCAACAGATTCAGAATATCGAATTTAGGGTGTTATCATGTTTGGTATGATTTTACGATTTTTAAATCTTATTTCGACCCTCGATTTGGAAAATTGTGATTTTCGGTTTCAGGGGTCAACTTTGTGAAATTGATGTTTTTATAAAAATCTCGTATTTCCATCGCGTCCGAAATGTTGAATTTAGTATGGTTGCATAGTTCGTTTGCATGTATCGGACTTCGAACAAATACCGGGCGCCCCATCGAAGTCCGATCGACAAAAATAAAAAGTTGTTATTACAAGAAATCTGCTATAAATAGCAGATTTTCACCTCCTTTGGATTTATTTTGCTCATTTTCATTTTGTATTTTGGGAGTTAAACCTTAAAATAGTGTGGGAGCTTAAATTAAAGTTTGTGAGAGCTTGGGAAGCTAGATTAACGCCCATTTCTTGGTTTTATTACGGATTTAAGGTAAGAATTTACCCTTTTCTTAGTAATTTCTTGATTAATTTCTCAAAATTCAAAAATCTTAGGGCTTGATTTTAAACTTCAATTTCACTCCTTTTCACTTGAATAATATTTTTTTCTTATAATTATTAGTTTTTCATCAATTTAACTTTCAAAACAACTCCGATTCTTGATTTTAACTCAGATTTCAAAGATTTTACTCGCTAAAGATCAAAAATGATTTTTCTTCGATTTAAACCTCATTTTTACTCGATTTAACTTGGATTCAGCTGTAGGTTCCTAAAAATATGGAAAATATGTTTTTGAAATAAAATTTTGATTTTGTCTTTCTTTTTTCGAAAACTCGTTTCGGGGGTCCGTTTTGACCCCGAATCAAAAGTAGTCAATATGGGTGTTGTTGGTTTTATTTTGAAGCTTAGATTTTATATTTGATGTTTTTAATAGAGTTCAAGATCGTTCGTGAAAAGTAAGATCGTGGGTTCAAAGTGTAGCGGACTAGTTTAGGCTTTCGAGGTAGGTTATGGCTTAACTCTTTCAGACTGGGTTGAGTAGTAAATAATGATACAAAATGCATGTTAAGGGTGGGAAGTAATCATGAAAAATGGCTATTTATGTATTGTGCCCGTGTGGGGACCTATATGTGATGTAATTGTCGAAATTAAGTTATTATGTGATATGTGTGACCGTGTGGGGTCCTATCTGATATTAATAGCCTTAAATACATATGAATAATTATATTGTGCTGTTAAGATGCTTAATATGAAACCATTGGTGTATTATGGTTATATTCATACTTTATTTGGCATATGAGACATGTGAAAATTCGTGGATAAAACTAAAATAATGAGTGGATATTGGCTCACATGGTTGTCGAAATATATCATTGTGGTTGGTTGTGAAAATACTCATTGTGATTGGTTGTGAGCATTACATACTTATATCATACTCATTCATGAAACATTAGTACCACCGTGGCAAAATCTTAGAAAATGCTGGCAACACTTTTTTAAAACCCTCCCTGAGGTATGTGCCGGGGAGGAGATATTGTTACACCTTATAAAACTCTTTTTAAGGGATGTGCCGGAAAGGAGATATGTGGATTGTATACGAGTTGACGAACCCCCCATGGATCCTGCATCGGGAAACTTTAGCTCCGTAGGTGTTTACGGGAATTGTGCGACGATCCCGGAGGTTATACGACGACCTTATGCATCATCATCATCATCATCATCGTCATCATATACATTGCACATACTTTATTGTGTTATGTTGTATTGTATTGGCATATTGACTTGTCATCTATGTATTTATCGTATCTTCTTTTACTTTTATTTGATGATCTTGTCTATGGATGTTCCCCCTATTCTTCTTATATGTGATATAATACGTACTTTTGTTCTATATTGTTGTGATGTTGCAGTATATGTGAGATATATTAGAACTGTTAAGGCAAGCGGTGTAGGCTACCATTGTGAAACATTTTCTTATTGCAGGTGACGTGCCCTTAGTGTATATTTTGTATGCTTTATTTACTACTTTGCTTGGTCGGCTTATGATACCTACTGAGTACAAGTGGACCGTACTCATGCCTACTGCACCCTTTTGGTGCAGGTCCTAACTCGAGTGCGCCTCAACTTGCTCGACTCGAGCGATTTTTGGAGCTTCCAATGTAGCGGTTGGACATTTATACGTCTGAAGTTTACCTCTATCTTTCTATAGTAGTTATGTCTTTATTAGTATTCATAGATATTTATTATTCCTTTGTGGTTGTTTTTATGATGCATTTGACTCTTGGATTGTATTAGTAGTTCTTACACTATTGACACCTAATTTTGGGCATAATTGGTATTTTGGATAAGTTCTTCCCGCATTATTATGATTACTTATATGGTTCGGCTTCGTTCTAGAAGCCTTATCTTGGGATATTTCTGTCTTTTTCTCTTTTCATATCGGTTTGGGTGATAGGCTTACCTGTCAAGATACGCCGCGACAAGTGTCATCATGACCCTCGTTTTTGGGTCGTGACAAGTACTTTGAAGGTATTATATGTAAAAGAATCCAAATTACATACAAATTTTAGTATGTATCAGAAAATATACAATGTATCTGTAATCTTAGATCTATTTATCAGATTCATCATTTACATTTTTATTTGTTATATTTTATTTATGATGCATACATATGATGAAAATAGGTGAAATTTATCTATTAGATACATAAAAATCATACCTTTGATAATAATTTTTTTTCGAAACTTTCTTTCTTTTTTCTCTTTGAAACAACAACAACATGTTTTTTTCCTTTACTGCTAGCAGCCTCCTGTAACTTCTTCATCATTGTCAGATTATTTTGATACTTAAATTTATTTTCATGAAAATCACCGTCTTCTTAATCTAAATTATCAGACACAAGCTCAACATCAACTTCAGTTGGAGTTGTTGCATGCAATTGAGTAAGACCAATACTAAAAGATGATCCTGACACCATTAATTTTGTTACTTTTTGAAAGAATATAAAATTGAGAAATGATCTGCTTAAATTTCTGAAGTAATACACTTTAAAATTAAATGAGAAACAAATTAACCGCTAAATTTGTTTGAATAATTAAGTTAATGGAGGTTGTGTGTGGAAATTGAAACTTCAATGTTGATAGATCGGAGAAGAACACGATTCTGCATCAAAATCGATATTTCGGCGTCATCTGCGCCAATGAAACCGTGATTTAGAGCAAAAATTTAGAAATTTTGTATAGTGTAATGAAGTGGATAGTAATATATCTGAAAAATAGCGTGTTTAATCATTTAGAAGAGATTTTTATAATTAGTTTAGTGGAATGAAATTTTATGTAATATTAAAAACTTAATGTGCTATTTTAGGTAAGTATTTTTAATTTTTAATTCTCTTTTATGCTATAATATTAAAACTTTTACGCAGAGAAATAACCCACTGAAATATAAAAAGCAAATACTATGAAAATTAAAGTTGGGATGACATCTTGACTAATCTTACTTGATTAGGAAAAAAGTTAAAAAGGAAAAGACAAGAGGGATCATTTTATATGAATGCCACTTTGTTATTTCCACAATATATTCGGGTATGCAGAATCTATATATTGCAACAACAACTTCAACTCGAGTTCAAATATGAACAAGAACACAATGAAGTATCAAATACCCTCAACACAAGATCAAAATGACCTTTCTAAGAGGTATAACGATGAAACAGAAATGATTAAGGCCAAGTTGTCCGAATTCACGGATTTTCCTTAAGGAATAATTTTCCTCACAGTACCCGAGGTTATGGAATCTTTCTCCTAGGATAAAATGACATTCAATCCGACTATAGCGGTACCTCAAATAGGCGGATTCTTCGAACACACTCACGGTTTGAATGATCACACTTAAAGTATTTTTAAGACAACAAGAAGAAGTTTTTAATCTGAATATTTCTGTATTTTCTATCTCATAAGCCTGTGGATGAAACCAGGTTTACATAGCCACTAGATGCCCCTTAGAAAAAGTGGCATTGGTTCATATTAGAGGTGTGTGACTCTTCCTGAAAATGTATGTCTATTCACTTAAACCAATGCAGTAATTTTTGAAACAGTACACTATTTCATGAACAGTGCACTGGTTCAAAATAGTGCATCACTTCGTTGAAGAGTTCCATATGTTCGAACCAATGTATCAGTTTAGGAAACATTGTTTCAAAAATCTGCACCAGTTCAGAAACAGAAACACAGAAGCAGTGCACCAGTTCGCGAAATAGTGCAGCGATTCGTTGAAACAGTGGCACCATTTCAGGTTGAACATTACATCTGTTAATGTTACTGCGTGCATGTATTTATTAATGGCTGATTCAGTCTGGATTATTTTTGTCAAATAAAATTTGTCCAAAAAGAAAAATCTCATCGATCGATCATTTGACAAATCCAAATCCAAATCCGAAGCCGAGCCGAGCGAGCGATGATGACGACGGCGTGAGGCATCTCTATTTCCTTGCCTCACTTACCATGAGGAGTAAGTGTTTCACAATATAAACACCAAAAAGTTCTCTTCTTCCACCAATGTGGGAGAAAGAGTAAACTTGCCAAAATTGAGTACACTTTTCATTTTTGGTGTTAACTCAATTTTTTCTCTTCCACTTAATTTCTTCATTTTCCATTCAACACACTTTCATTACTATGAACCCAACAATCCCCCACATGAATAGTGAATGGCTATTTTTTGTAAAAAATTTTACGGACAAGTATGTGATCATCAAGCAAAGACTGATTGCATCTGGATAAGTGGGTTTCCCTTTAAACTTTTCGTAGTGAACATGCATCGGATGCACTTGGTCAATCAGTAGATTTGATATCTTTGAACCATCGAGCTTTAATGTACACCTAGAAAACACATGTCACACAACCAGCCTTTTACCGCTTATGGTTCTTACGATTTTGTTCTTTTCATCCATGAAAATGTCCCAGTTTTCATGAGAGCTTAGAGAATAGGCCTTTACTAACATTCTTTTTGAAGTGGCTTCCACTTCTCCCACATATAGGTGATTTCTAAATGTTCAATCCTATAGATTAAACTATTTGATCAAATCTTCCAAATTTTGATAATCATTAAAAGACTTTTCACCTTAAGTCTTATCCTTATTTACTATATATTATCTACATCATGAGAATGGGTTGGGTAATTGACAATGTTGAACCTGTCAGACACAACTTTGTTTGATCTCCTTGAAGCTAGCTCTTGGGATCTCCAATCTGCTAGGTAGAGTTACCGCCATGCTGACTCGTCCTAGGCCTTAAACCCATTCCCTTAGATGTCCTTTTTACACCTTCTCTAGATAGGCCTTTTGTAAGTGGATCCAAAACATTATCCTTTGACTTTACATAGTCTACAGTGATAATTCCACTAGAGAGAAGTTCTCTTACGGTATTATGTATTCATCTTATATGACGAGATTTACCGTTATACATCATGCTCCCGACCCTACCTATTATCGTTTGGCTATCACAGTGTATACATACTGGTGCTACTGACTTGGGCCAATACGAAATATCTTCCAAGAAATTTTGGAGCCATTCTGCTTCTTCACCGGCTTTATCTAAAATGATAAATTTAGATTCCATTGTAGAGCGAGCGATACAGGTCTGTTTGGATGATTTCCAAGAAACTGCTCCTCCACCGATAGTAAATACATATTCACTTGTGGATTTTACTTCGTTTGATCCGGTGATCCAATTTTCATCACTATATCCTACAAGTACCGCAGGATATTTATTATAATGCAGAGCATAATTTTGAGTGTATTTAAGATACCCCAAAACTCTTTTTATTGCCATCCAGTGAGTTTTGTTGGGATTACTCGTGTACCGATTTAATTTAATGATAGCTCATGCTATGTCTGGTCGTGTACAGTTCATTATATACATTAAGCATCCCAATACTCTTGCGTAATCCAATTGCGAGTCACTTTCACCTTCATTTTTTTGAAGTGCAAAGCTCCCATCCAATGGAGTCTTGGCAATACCGAATTCTATACACTTGAACTTGTCAAGTACCTTTTTGATATAATAAGACTGTGATAATGCCAACCCTTTTGGAGTTCAATGGATTCTTATACCTAAGATCACATCTGCAACTCCAAGTTCCTTCATATCAAACTTGCTCTCAAGCATTCGTTTTGTTGTGTTTATGTCAAAAATGTCTCTACTGATGACCAACATATCATCCACATATAAACATACAACGACTTGATGATTTGGAGTGTCTTTAATATAAACACATTTATCACATTCATTTATTTTGAATCCGTTTGCCAACATGGTTTGGTCAAACTTCGCGTGTCATTGTTTTGGTGCTTACTTTAGTCCATATAGTGACTTAATAAGTTTACACACCTTATTTTCCTTTCCTGGAACCACAAAACCCTCAGGTTGTTCCATGTAAATTTCTTCCTCCAAATCTCCATTTAGGAATGCGGTTTTCACATCCATTTGATGGATTTGAAGATCATATACTGACGCCAAGGTAATTAACATTCGAATCGAGGTTATCCTTGTTACTGGCGAGTATGCCTTGTATTTGTCAATAGTACCATCTGTCTTTATTTTTCTTTTGAAGATCCATTTAGAACTTAAAGGTTTATTTTCGAGAGGAAGGTCAACCTATTCCCATGTATGGTTGTTTAGGATTGAATCAATCTCACTATTGACTGCCTCTTTCCAAAAGGATGAGTCTGGCGACGACATCGCTTCTTTAAATGTTTGAGGCTCATTTTCTTAGAGAAATGTTACAAAATTCGATCCAAACGAAGTTGACGTTCTTTGACGTGTACTACGTCTTGGATTTTCTTCATTATGTACATTCTCACTTGGTTTATCTCGAGGTCATTTAGATCCTCCGCTAGACTGTTCGTGTCTAATTTTATACGGGTAATTATTTTCAAATAATTCAGCATTGTCTGATTCAATTACCGTATTTTCATTAATATTCGGATGTTCATATTATGAACCAAAAATTTACATGCTTTATTACTTTTAGCATATCCTATGGACACGCAGTCCACCGTTTTAGGTCCTATCTTAACCTTTTTAGGTATAGGAACTTGAACCTTTACTAGACACCCCCATACTTTGAAATATTTCAAGTTAGGTTTTCTTCCTTTTCATTTTTCGTAAGGAATTGATTGTGTCTTACTATGGGGAACTCTGTTAAGTATACGATTGGCCGTAAGGATGGCCTTCCTCCATAAGTTTTGCGGTAAACCAGAACTTATAAGTAAGGCATTCATCATTTCCTTCAAAGTTCAGTTTTTTCTTTCCGCAATTCCATTATATTGAGGTGAATACGGGGCCGTAGTTTGATGGATTATTCCATTTTTTACACATATTTGCGCAAAGGGAGATTCATATTCTCCGCCCCTATCACTTCTTATCATTTTGATGTTTTTGTTTAACTGATTTTCAACTTCAGTTTTATATTGCCTAAACACATATTGCTTCATCCTTACTATTTAGCAAGTAGACATAACAATATCTAGTGCAATCGTCAATAAAAGTTATGAAATACTTTTTCCCACCACGAGATGGTGTTGACTTCATATCACAAATGTCAGTGTGTATTAAGTCTAAGGAATTCGAATTCTTTTCAACGGACTTACAAGGATGCTTTGCATACTTCGATTCCACACACGTTTGACATTTTGATTTATTACACTCAAAGTTTGGCAAAACTTTTAAGTTCATCAATTTTTGTAATGTTTTGTAATTAACATGGCCTAAATGTTCATGTCATAAATCATAAGACTCAAGCAAATAAGACGAATTCAAACTTTTATTCATTTCAACAGTCATTACATTCATCTCATAAAGGCCCTCCGTGAGATAGCCTTTTTTTCTACATACATTTCTCCTTTACTAGATACAATTTTTCCAGAAACGGTTACACATTTGAATCCGTTCTTATCTAGGAGTGAAACAGAAATTAAATTCCTACGTAACTCCGAAATATATAACACATTTTTCAGCGTCAAGACCTTGCCGAAAGTCATCTTTAGGCAATTTTTTCCTATTCCCTCCACCTTAGCAGTAGCGGAGTTGGCCATGCAAAGCATTTCTTCTGCTTGAGCCAGAGTAAATGACGGAACAACTCTTTGTTTGCGCAAACATGGTGTGTGGCACCTGAATCCATTCACCATTTGCGTGGATTCCCCACCAAGTTGCATTTCGTGAACATAGCATACAAATCATCATATTCTTGGGTGGACTCAATCATATTCGCTTGGTCCTTTTTTTTGCCTTTCTTCGGAGCTCGACATTCTGTGGACTTGTGGCCAATTTTGCCACAATTGAAGTATTTTCCCTTGAACTTTTTCTTGGGTTGATTGCTTCCATGTTCAACTTTCTTTCTTTTCTTTGAGTTGTTTTGGCCATCTTCTACAATATGTGCTCCACTCATTGTAGAATTTTCTTTTGACCTTCTTTCGGCAGCTTAATTGTCCTCTTCAATACGAAGACGGACGATAAGATCTTCAACGCTCATCTCCTTGCGCTTATGCTTTAAGTAGTTTTTGAAGTCTTTCCACAAAGGTGGTAGCTTCTCAACTATCGCTGCTACTTGGAAAACATCATTCACAATTAAACCTTCTGCTAGGAGATCATGTATGATGACTTGCAACTCCTGTACTTGAGAGACAGCAGATTTACTATCAATTATTATGAAGTCTAGGAATCATGCAACAAGGAATTTCTTAATTCCTGCATCCCCCGTCTTATATTTCGTTCAAGTGCCCCCCACAGTTCCTTTGCTGTCTTGGTTCCATTATAGACATTATATAGGTCGTCTTGGAGACCACTCAGAATATAGTTCCTGCAAAGGAAATCCGAATGTTTCCAAGCTTATACAATAACGAAGCGGTCTTTGTCCGAGGTTCCCTCGGGCACATCGGGAGCATCTTCGCTAGTGAACCGTTGTAGACATAAAGTGGTGAGGTAAAAGAACATCTTTTGTTGCCACCGCTTGAAGTCAATGCCTGAAATTTTTTTGGGTTTCTCCGCCCGTGCCATCGTTGGCGGAGCATTTGTGCAACTTGATGTGGCAATATTATTTGCCCCCACAGACGTTGTCGTATCCATCATTTGACCTT
The DNA here is from genome assembly GCF_002878395.1 of Capsicum annuum. Classification (NCBI taxonomy): domain Eukaryota; kingdom Viridiplantae; phylum Streptophyta; class Magnoliopsida; order Solanales; family Solanaceae; genus Capsicum; species Capsicum annuum. The sequence continues at coordinate 187,482,258 of NC_061111.1, forward strand.
TAGTTGTCATTTTTCCTGTCACCACAAGATAGAAAACTTAGTATTTTTCAGAATACTATTTTTAAAGTTAAATAACTTGAACTTATTCTTCTTGTTTCTAGTTAACGATGAAGTTTTTATTACTTCGAATCGTTAACCGAATGAACCTTAACTTTTGATGAAGATTTTATGTCTTCTAATCACTAGTTAAATTCAAGGGGAGTAGAAAGCCTAAGCTTTAATCTCCAAAAACAAGCAATACAGATTCTGTAAAATTATTCCTTAAGATTGTTATTTTCACAATATATTCGGGTATACAGAATCTGTATATTGCAACAACAACTTCAACTCGAGTTCAAGTATGAACAAGAACACAATGAAGTATCAAATACCCTCAACACAAGATCGAAATGACCTTTCCAAGAGGTATATTTATTTTTTTAGAAAATAAAGATGAAACAGAAATGATTAAGGCCAAGTCGTCCGAATTCACGGATTTTTCTTAAGGAATAATTCCCCTCACTGTACCTGAGGTTATGAAATCTTTCTCCCAGGATAAAATGGCCTTCAATCCGACTATAGCGGTACCTCAAATAGGCGGATTCTTCGAACACACTCACGGTTTGAATGATCACACTTAGAGTATTTTTAATACAAGAAGAAGAAGTTTTTAATCTGAAAATTTCTGTATTTTCTATCTCATAAACCTGTGGATGAAACCAGATTTATATAGCCACTAGATGCCCCTTTGAAACGGTGGCATTGGTTCATATTAGAGGTGTGTGACTCTTCCTGAAAATGCATGTCTATTCACTTAAACCAATGCAGTAATTTTCTGAAACAGTACACTATTTCGTGAACAGTGCACTGGTTCAAAACAGTGCATCACTTTATTGAAGAGTTCCATATGTTCTAACCAATGTATCAGTTCAGGAAACATTGTTTCGAAAATCTGCACCAGTTCAGAAACAGAAACACAGAAGCAGTGCACTAGTTCGCGAAATAGTGCAACGATTCTTTGAAACAGTGGCACCATTTCAGGTCGAACATTGCATCTGTTACTGTTACTGCATGCATGTATTTATTAATGGTTGATTCAGTCTGGATTATTTTTGTCAAATAAAATTTGTCCAAAAAAAAGATCTCATCGATCGATCATTTGACAAATGATCAAGTCAAGCGAGCGACGACGGCGACAACGCGAGGTATCTCTATATCCTTGCCTCACTTACCATGTGGAGTAAGTCTTTCACAATATAAACACCAAAAAGTTCTCTTCTTCCACCAATGTGGGAGAAAGAGTAAACTTGCCAAAATTGAGTACACTTTCCATTTTTGATGTTAACTCAATTTTTTCTTTTCCACTTGATTTCTCCATTTTCCATTCAGCACACTTTCATTACTATGAATCCAACACACTTTAATGCAGTGTCACAACTCGCAACAATCAGAAAGGGACAATCAACACCTTAATGCGGAAAGCTCAACATAACTCTCTGAAAATGGAGAAGTTTTTGGTAGAAGCCCTTCTTCCGAATGACTCTGTGTGAGAGTTAGAGTTAAAAAAAGGATTTCTTACTTTTTTATCATTCTGAATAAATCAGATTTTAATATAAATAATTTTAAAAATATATATATAAAAAAATAGGGATCATTTTATATGAATGCCACTTTAGTGCATCAACACGTCGTTGCGGAAAGCTCAACATAAACTAAACATTGGCACCATATTGATAGAAGATGTTGCAAACACGACACCTTAGAAAAGCAAGATATTTAAATACTTTAGTATCACATTAATTTTATTGATTTGAAAGCAAAAAGAAACTTACAAACTTTTTTTCAAAAAAATAAAATAAAAATCAAGTATATATTTTTTAAAAATTACCATTCTAAAACGACGAATATCTTAGGAGGAAATAGAACTTGACTCCAAAAGAGTCTTCAATATTTTAGGTCTTCCATTATAAAGGAACGCAGGGATATATTGCTCCCTTGTTCAGTATATGAATAGACATAAAAATCTTTTTATTTGTACACTTTAACAAATTAAGACATTTATTATCTTTCTTTAAAAGTCTTATTATTATGTAATAATTTCTCAAATTCCTAGACGATGTATATTTAGTTCGAATAGATTGATGACTTTGCAAAGAAAATTAGAAATTGGTGATACATCATATCACATATATATAATTAGACTTAAAATATTGAATTTGAATAAAAAAAATAAAAATAAGATTTCAAAATATTGTAGTGAGGGACGTTTCGTCTAGGTCACTTAGACAATCGTCTAGAATCCCATAATTATGTGGGCCGCATATTTTCGTGTACAACTAGTTATATATATTATTAAAAAAAATTATTAAAATCTTTTGTGAGCATAAAAAGGAAAACAATCCATATTTTTCGAAAAGAAAAAAAAAATGAGTAAAGTTTTACATGAAAATCCTTCTTAGCATAAAAGGGGAACAACTCATTACTAATTGAGTTTTATATATAATTTTGTTTCTCAAAAATTTAGAAAAATAAATTTTAAATAAATAAACTATATGTAATATAAATTAAGTTAAGGTCCCTCATCAGAGTTTGGTTTTAGACGCCTGGTTGAGATGCCCCTATTTGTAGTGTATGCAAAATAAAAAAATTAAAATCAAATTAACTTTTAAAAGGTATGAAATATTTATAAGTATTTACAAAAAATTAATATTATCGATAATTTATTGGTTGATTGATTTGATTATTTTTTTAAATAGAATCAAATTCAAATTAAATATGATTAATTTTAAAATTTAAAGTTAAATCAAATAGAAAATTAAATGTATTTGAATTGTCCCCTGATTTTATTTTCACCAAACCGTTAGAACCTATTGGTATCACTTAATTTAGACGAAGGATTCTACTTCCCTCGTTTCATTTTAGTTGACTTCTTTCTAAAAATATTTGTTTCAATTTAATTGTCCCTTTGATGAAATCAAGAGAATTTTATTATGTTTTTTTTAATATCACCCTCAACATTAAATGATTAAACAAAATGTATTTACTCAAATTCATATTTTCAATACATAATTAATAGGGTTATTTCAATAAAATAAGTCTCTATTAAATAAATTTTTAAGAGATGTACTAAGTCAATAAGGATCAATTAAAATAAAATAAAGAGAGTATATTTTTAAAAGAAAAGTGCTAAATGATCATAATTTTTTGACCGCCACAATTCTGAAAATGTAAAAAGGATTTTTCCTTTTTAAAATACCTAATTAGTTTGTCATTGTGAATCGTGTTTGACCATGAACCGTATGTTCTGGTCAACTTTTTGAGTTGCAGGGCTGTTGACACATAGATTCGTTCACATGGTGGAACACAAATATCAATTTCCCATACCTAATCTGTTCACCTTGGTCGTTGTATTCACACGCACAAATTGAATAGGAGCTTTAAGATGATAACAATATCGTGACTATTTTTGAGAATCAATCTAATTTCAGGCCAGATCACTCAATTATTTAGGTCATTCACCTCGTAAGAAAATTAGTGAAGTAGTATAGGGAGAGACCTTTCTTACACATGGTGTTCATCTATTTTAAGAAGGCACACGACAAAGTCTTCATGAAGGTTCTATGAAAGTGGTAGGAGGCTAGAGGTGTGCCTGTCCGTGACATACACTAAGTCAATTCAGGATATGTGCGAAGGACTGAAGACTTGTGTGAGGACGATATGAGGAGATTCAAAGCACTTTCCTAGTTTGATAGGATAACATTAAGGATTGACTCTTAGTTCATTTTTATTCACCTTGATGATGGATGTATTGACTCGGATTATTCAAGAGGAGGTGCCTTGGTATATGCTATTTGCAGATGATGTAGTGTTAATTGACGAGATCCGAAAAAGAGTTAATGATAAGTTAGAGGTTTGGAGACAGACCCTAAAATCTAAAGTGTTTAGGTTGAGCAGGACCAAGACGGAGTACTTGAAGTGTAAGTTCAGTGATTTGACGCATGACGTTAACGTGATAGTGAAGCTGAATACTCAGGTCATTTGAAAGAAAAATAGTTTCAAATATCTTAAAATAGAAAGATGTCGAGGATGTCATACACTATATTGGTGTAGGGTGATTGAAATGGAAGCTCGCTTCAAGAGTCTTGTGTGATAAGAAGGTGGCTCCTAAGCTTAAGGAAAAGTTCCACAAAGTGCAATTCGACCGATTATGTTGTATGAAGCAGAGTGTTGGCCAATCAAGAAGCCCCACATTCAAAAGTTAAATATAGCAGAGATGAAGATATTGCGATTGATGTGTGGACTTATTAGGAGAGATAGGAATAGAAACGAGATTATTCTAGAGAAGGTGCGAGTGACTTCGGTAAAAGATAAGTTGCAAAAAGTGAGGCTGAGATAGTTCAGACATATGATGAGGAGGTGCACGAATACCCCAGTGCGGAGGTGTGAGAGGTTGACTATGAATGATTTGATGCGGGGTAGAGATAAGCCGAAGAAATATTGAAGGGAGGTGATTAGACATTACATGGAGTTGTTACAGATTACTGAGGACATGACCCTTGATAGGAAGGTATGGAGGAAGCATATTAGGATAGGGTTAGGGTAGAAGTGTGTCCTTACAAGTAGGAAGGGGTGCTTTGTTTGTAGTTATGCCTGCAGTCACAAAGTTACGTGTGTGTCTTGTAGTTTTTTGTTCATGGTGTTTTGGTGATTCTTATAATTTTGGATAGATAATTTATAGTATTACTCTATGGATCTTGTTTCGTTTATTATCTAGTAGTGAGCTATCCTATTTTGTTGTTTACTTTTATGTTTTTTATGTTTGTTATATTGTTATTGGTTCTGAGCTGAGGTTTTATCCATAACAACCTCTTTATTTTATCTGAGGTAGTAGTATGGACTGTGTATACTTTACCCTTCCCAGATCCACTTTGTGGGAATACACTAGATATATTATTGTTGTGGTTGTTTCTAAATACTTCCTCCGTTCACTTTTAGTTGTCACTTATTTCTAAAATAAATTTTTATTTTTATTTGAAACTTATGATATATCAAAATTATTTTTTTTTCTATTTTACCATGGCATTAATCGCTTATTCTCTAAATTATTTTCAAGACATAGTACTTTAATACATCATTTAATAAGAATAGAATGGTAAAATAATTATATCAATAATTATTTCCTTAATGTTGTTTTAAGTCAAGATATGAGAAGTAAAAGTGAATGGAGAGAGTATTACTTCTTTTGGCCAATATACTTGTCCGTATTGCTAAAAATAAATATCCAACAATACTTATCTAGTTTAAAAAAATAATGGATAATTTACCCATTTTACCCTTAGTTATTAATATATTCGTTACCCAGTATATTTTTCAAAATGTTAAGTTTATTATATTCAAGTGGCGATATAATCAACTACCTCTATTATTTATTATTTTTAACATATGTGTCAGTTAATAGTGGACTATTGTTGGGCGAAGGGATTACTTGTCAATTTAAAAATTTAAGAGAGAATTAATTATTTTTTCTAGTTTTATACTTGGCCTTTATTTTTCTAAAATTAAGAGACACATAAATATAAAAGGGTAGTGCTAAATGGCCATAAAAATTTGACCATAATTTGGCCATAATTGTAAAAAGACTGCAATGACCTTTCTCTTTCCAAATAAACTAATTTTTTTTTTAATTAAAGAAAATTAAAGTCTTTATTATTCCCTAAACTTAAAAGTCAATTCCCACATTGAAAAATGATAATAAATAAATGACCATTCATTAAAATAATAGAATGTATTTATTTATTTTAAATAATTTGTGTTTTAATAGGATATGATACAACTTAATAGGATATTACAACTTATTTTAAAATATTTGGGGCGGGGGGGGGGGGGGGGGGCGTTAATGCACGTAGTTAGGTCGATTAGGACAATTGGAATTTGAAACATTACAAAATGCAATTCCATAAATGGAAAATTATATATATAATTCATCATATTTAATTTTCAATTTTCAATGTATAAATGATTAGTATTGAACACTTTATAATATGAATATACTTTCTAAATTTTAAAATGAAATGCTTACACATGTACTTTGATAATTTTATACTTACACCTCCTATGAAGTGTCTCTATAATTAAATATATAATATAATTTTTAAACGATAAATTATAACCATAAATATAAATAAAATATTTTTGCAAAGTTATTCTATCAAATATTTAAAACAAGGGTATAAAAAATTATTCATACATTTGATTAAACAATAAATACATATTTTGAAAATAGGACATGATACAACTTATTTAAAAGATACACCCACTATAAATTATAACTTTCTATGGCTTTAAGGCTTTAAGTATGTAAATTTTTTGTAATTTTATTAACTATAATATTTTATTATATATAATCTCTTTTTTATTGTAGTTTTTATTTATTTTTCCCTTGAAAATTATTTATATATAACTTGTTAAATAAAGTTTCAATTACGTAGGATCTTCATTATATGCAAGGTTTGAATGTTTTTAGCAAAAATAGGATTAGCTTTTTTGGGGATGTAACTGTAAGATTTTCATAGCATAGAAGATGTAAGTGTTTAGTGTAATTAACTAGTGCCGATAGTTATAAAATGTTTTGAACTTTGACTATCTTTATTGATATATTTTAAAATTATATATTTAAAAAATATTTAAATATGTAGTTACTAAATTTATTTAAATATAATAAATAATAAAATTACTTAACTAGAGGTTTCATTAATTAAAAATTAACTAATAATTCACAAGTTATCAAATCGACTTAATATAGAGGAGCAAGACTACAACATTAGTGCGTGAGTATTCTCTTAGGTCGATGTTAACTAAGGTCATCATTATATATTTGAATTTTTATTATACTTTTTAAAAGATGATAACTAGTAAATATGTAAAACGTCAACATTTTTTTTGGTAAATAAATGATTTTATTTAACCAAGTGAGCGTTTACAACACCTGGAAGCTATAAAACTTCAACATTAATACGTGACTCTCTTGAGTTGTTATAAAATAGGATTGACACTTATGAATCAATGATTTTTATGATTTATATAGAGTGACGATTTTTACCATGTCTAAAATATTTTTAGTTTAATTTCTACTGTCGTTATTGTATTATTTTCAAATTATGTTTAAATATTTATTTAAATATGTGTTTTAAATTTGTTTAAACATAATAATTTGTAAAATTATTTAATTATAAATCATAATAATAACAAATATAAGTAATGATTCTCAAATTATCAAATCAATGTAATATGGGCACAAGACTACAATATTAACATGTGACTCTCTTGGGTTGTTGTTAACTAGAGTCAACGATAATGAATACTTTGATTTTTATAACTTGTCAATGTCCACCACATCTAAAGTATTTAAGTCTTGACTGCCGTTATTATAATACTTTCGAATTATATTTTAAATATCGTGCAAATATGAAAAATTTTAGATTTAAAATTTAACAAATAAAATATGCTCAAATATAAGTAATGATTCACAAATTATCAAACTAGCATAACATAAGGGTGCAAGACTACAATATTAATACACGACTTTCTTAGGTTGATATTAACTAGGATCGATACTTATGAACTATATAATTTTTACCATTTTTATGATACATTAATGTCTACCATGTTTAAAGTGTTAGAGTTTTAACTTTCGTTATTAAAATATTTTAAAATTACATTTAAAAAATTATTTAAATTATGTAGTTTATTTTTAAAAAAATGTAATAATTTTCTACATAATTTTTAAATAATATATGTTATACCATTTGTCTCAATTTATGTTGTATTGATACAATTTTGAGAGTGTACTAAATTTTTTTTATATATTTTAAATATTTTAATTTATTAACTATTGTGATTTATAGTACTTGTTCTTTTGTCTCAATTTATGTGGCAGTAATAAAATCTAGAGAGTCAATTAAATTTTTTATGTCTTTTTAATTATTTTAAGTTGATAATTATTATGATTTATAATACTTTTACACAATTCTCAAATATATAATAGATTAAAAAGAAAAGTTAAATAAACAAATATAAAAGAAAATATCTAAGCAGGCAACACAAGCAAACATGTCGATCTGTTGTCTGTTTATCATTCTTTATAAGTGAGATAAATAAATCACAAATGCCCACTTAAGTAGTACATTGCTTAATTATTTTTAATTATTATGTTAAAATAAAATTAAACTATATATTTGAATAATTTATAAAAATAATTTTTGAAACATTTCAATAACGGCAACCCATTACAATTTAGAACTGGTAAATGTCGACACATTATAAAATCATTCACATAGTCATATGTGTCGAACCAAAGAGAGTTAGACATAAGTGTTGATGGTACAAGTCTTTCCCCCTTATGTTACACTAGTTTGATAAATTGCGAATTATTACTTATATTTATTACTAAAATGACCTCTAATTCTTTATTTATTAAGTATATGGTTAAATAAAATTAAAGTTTATATTTAAATAATTCTCAGGCATAATTTGTAAGATATCGTAATAACGACAATTTAACATACCTTAAACCTGATAAACATTGACACTTATAGAAATTATGCATATAGTTCACATCTGTCAAACAAAAGAGAATAAGATATAAGTGTTAATCATATAAGTCGTCTTTCACCTCTATATTATGTCGATTTGATAAATTATGAGTTACTTATATTTGTTACTAAAATGATCTCTAATGAATTTTTTCTATTATTACGCTTAAATAAAATTAATATCTATCTATCTATCTATCTATCTATCTATCTATCTATCTATCTATCTATCTATCTATCTATCTATCTATCTATCCGTCTGTCTGTCTGTCTGTCTGTCTGTCTGTCTGTC
>NC_061111.1:187494119-187524024 GCF_002878395.1 Capsicum annuum
TATATATATAATTTTTAAATATAATTTGTAAAATATTGTGATAACAACAAATCAACACACTTTACCTTGATCAAGTGTTACGATAGCAGTTATTTTATTTTAAGATTCGAACCTCATCTATCTGAACAATATTTTTATAGTCTAATACTAGATTATTAATTAATAATTATTATGAATATAGTTATAATTAGTTGAACCAAGGATTAATAATTGAACATAGCTATCACAAAAGTGTATTTGTACAATAATTTATATCTAAATAAATAAGTGATTAGATTTTGTTATTTTTTAATTAACTTATTATAACAAATTTAAACAAATTAACTTTACTAAATTTTACTTTAGACTTGTTTCATCGAAATAATATCTTTATCGGTCTAGTTTAATTAGTGTTGTCAATGATGCGATTCAATTCTATAACTTGTAAGTTTCAAATATAATATTTAAAAAAATAAATATCTATATTAATGATTTTATTAACTCCAATTAACTAATTATAAGGAATTTAAACAAAATTTTAATATGTTTCACTCAAGCTTCATCATGATCAAGTGTTTTAAGAATTTTAGAGGTGTTTATTATTTGACTTAATTCAAATTTACAGGATCTTATTTATAGGTTTCAAATATAATTTGAATGAATAAATTATTATATCTAATTATTTTATTAATAAATATACTTAATCTAAAGAAAATTTTATAAATTCTCGCTAATTATATGAAGATAGATATAAATTATTTGTCGTAGATAAAATCACTATATATATATATATATATATATATATATATATATATATATATCATAAAGTAAAATTTTCTTCATAGCAATAAGTATAAAGTCTTAGTCATGGACCATATAAAATATGTATATAAATTTTAGCAACATTTATTGCTACAAATGTTATGAAAAAAAATATTGTGGTTAAATTATTTAGCAAAATAACTTTTTACATTTAACCACAACGTATTTTGTTAGTATATCCATCTATAGACAAATATAAAATAACAAAATTTTAAACATGCCAAAACATGTTATTATTAAAACTCTGAGTGAATTTGAGAATTTTTTTCAAATATCACTTATATTTCATTTAGAACCACAATATTACTCAATTATCACTCTTTTCCTAAAAAAATACTAAACACCTCAAAAATATTCTTCTCTCTTAGTTGACATGCCAGGTCATTAAAATCACATTTTTTAAAATAATAAATCATTTAATTCATCAATTTTTTTTAAAAAATGCATTAGTTTAATTTTCCTGTTTAGAAACCATACTTAATCTTTATCATATTATTTTAAGTGCAAATTAAAATCTCTAGATAACTTATGTAATTTAGTGATATTATTTTCTTTAGAAAACAACTGATCTTTGTAGGCAATTATGCATAAAACCTAAATGATTATCTAGGAAAATAACTCTAGAAAAAAGTATAATTACCTAAGTATGAGAATTTCTTTTTAATATATTAATATATATTTTTAAAAAGATAAAACTATTATTTTGGTTAAATGAGTTTGCGGAGTTAATATGTTTATTATTATTTTTTAAAATGATGGTTTACTGACATGACATGCTAATTAGAAGAGGAGGAAACTTTCGAGGTACTTAGTGATTTTTTGAGAAAAATATTAATAATTGAGTGATATTATTGTCTTAGCAAAAACAAAATGTGATTCTTATAAGCGACTCCAAAAATATTTATAACAATCCAAGAAAATAACTTTGGAAAAAATTTGAAAGTTTAAGTAATGATAAAAAATTTCAAAGCATGAAAATTTCTTCTTAATAAATTAATATATTTTTTAAAGAAAAGAAAAAGAATATAATTCTGACTAAATAAGTTTGATGATTTAAATAAGTCTATTATTAAAAAAATAATTTAATAACATGACCAGCCAATTAGAATAGAAAAAGACATATAAGATACTTTTTTTTTTGAGAATAATAGTGATAGTTGAGTCATGTTATTATCTCTTAAAAAGTAAACATAATTTTTATAGGAAGTTCAAAAAATATGAGTGACCATTGAGAAAAATAAACCTTGAAAAAATTTAGCCATAATAGTAATAAATCCTATTACTTTTGAATCCTATTAAGATTAAAGAAGTAATAAGGAATATACTCCCCCCGTTCAAATTTACTTGTCACTATTTTTCTGTTTTAATTTTCTCTTTTAGTTGTTATTTTTGAAAAATCAAGAAAAGAAAAAAAGGGTTCAGATTTACCCTTAGCATTAATCATTTATTCTCCAAATCATTTTTCAATACCTATTACAAAACATCAATTAATAGAGATAGCAGGATAAAGTCACTATGTCGATCGTTATTTTCTTAATGAATATTTTATTTCAAAAAATAATAAATAAAAATGAACGGAGAAAGTATTAATCAAATTACACACTTATTTAATTTTTTCTTAAAAGTTGTGCAAATAAAATCTTATCATAACAATTAAAAAGGGATGGACAAGTACAAAGGAAAATTTTATTTTGAAAAATATTTTCAAAAAAATAATTTTTTTATTTGTTTTCTTATATTCAATATTTAATTGAAAAAAATATTATCCTCAAAATATTATTCTATAGTCTATACAACTATTATGAGAGTAGGAGATAGAGGTGTGGAGTAGGGATGGGGCTACCGGAGAACATAACCAATGAAATGTTACTCGTGAAATTTATTTATCCTATTTTCATTAGAATTTTTTTTCATACTTTTTAAAAGCGCGTTTTTTTTATTAAAAATATTTGGCCAATTAAAAATGAGAACGAAAATCATTTCCTTCCTATCGAACGACCCCCTGATATAGTAATCTTTTTTCTAAAAAGGAATAGTACTAGTTTGTGGGATAAAAGAAATGATAAATTAATATTTTCTTAAAAAATAATAGTAATTATTTTATACTCTCTCAGTTTCAAAATAATTGCTCTTGTTTAAAATTTGTTTCAACTTAGTTGTCTGTTTTATAAAATCAAGAGAATTTTATTATGTCCTTTCAATATTATCTTAATATTAAATGACTAAACAAAGTGTATATACACATATTTATATTTTAAAGCATAATTAATGAAATTAATTTAATAAAATAAATCTCTAATAAATATTTTCTTAAGAAGAGAAGTTAATAAGTACCAACTATTTTGAAACACAGAAAGTACCTTCTAGAGACAGAAAAGGGACAAATATATTCTCGAACTATGATAAACGATACATATATACCCTCCTTCATACTTTGGGCACACATATGCCTCTATCGTTAATAAAATGGTACGTATATACCCCCACACTAATGATAGGGGCATATGTGTATCCCAAAGTATGACGGAGGGTATATATGTATCATTTATCATAGTTCGAGGATATATTTATCCTTTTTTATTTTATTTTATTTTTATTTTAAATTATTAACCCAAACTCTCTACTCGACCCAATAAATCCACTATCCGATGTGGTCCCAATTAAAGTCCAAGAGACACCTATCTATAGACATGTTTTTCTCATCCCTACAAAGATATACACAAACATTATTTGGGTCGGATAGGGGGTTTGTGTTAATTATTTGAAATAAAAAATTAAAAGAAAAAAGAGATAAATATACCCCGAACTATGTATATACCCTCCGTCATACTTTGGGGTACACATATGCCCCTACTGTCAGTACGAAAAATATATATGTATCATTTCATTAACAATAGAGACATATGTATATTTAAAATATGACAAAAAGTATTTAATATCATTTATTATAATTCGAGGATATAGTTGTCTTTCTCCTCATTCAAAAGTTGGAAAGTGAGAGGGGGTCAGGAGAGCAACTCTAAGCAGTAGAGAGCAACAACTCTAAGCAGCAGAGAACTAAGAATTTTGTCTGCATATATTTATTTAGTCTTATTTCAAAGCATGCAACTAAGCAAACTGGATCTTAATTCACACCTAATGTGTTTGTCGTCAAAGTTCAAAGAAATTATATTTCAGTGTGGTCCTAAGAAATTATATTTCAGTGTGGTCCTTTTTTCGGAATCCTTCCTTCGCCCTTTATTTTTACCTCTCCACTATATTTGAAATATTTTTCATTTTCATTCATCACTTTAATGTTAGTATATCAAGAAAAGAACTATATTTCTTCATATTTTACGTTCAATATTAATAACTTATTCGTTAAATAAATTTTCACTATATTTAAAATATTTTTCATTTTTATTCATCACTTTAATTCTAGTATATCAAAAGAAGAACTATATTTTTTCATATTTTACGCTCAATATTAAAAACTTATTTTTTGAATAGTGTTTCAAAATCCAAGACTATATATCAATTAACATTGATATTGTAATAAGGCCAAACCCATCGATAGCCCCTCAAACTTGCCCCTAAAATTCACTTAGGCCCCTAAACTAAGGTCTGTACCTATTAAACCCCCTTAATTTGGTTTCAATTGGGCATTTTTTGCCAATCAGCTAAAAGCTCAAAGTGTGTGTTGCACACACGCGCTGAGGTGGAAAAAGGGCTAATTGGAAGCTGCTATGTGGCATTGTGGTCCGATAATTATTAAAAATTAATTATAAAATTATTTAAAAAATAAAAATAAAAAACTGATTATTAAAAAGAAATTATAAAATTAAAAAAAAAACAAATTATTAAAAATAATTATAATTTTTTTTAAAAATATAAAAATAAAAAAATGATTATTAAAAAGAAATTATAAAATTTAAAAAAAATAAAAAATTTCCTTTAACATCCAAATTATTAAAAAATAATTATAAAATTATTTTAAAAATAAAAATAAAAGTAATTATTAAAAAAAATTCTAAAATTAAAAAAAATAAAAATAAAAAATAGCATTGAGGATCCAAATTATTAAAAAATAATTATAAAATTATTTAAAAAATAAAAATAAAGATAAAAAATTTTCATTAAGGATTCCAATGATTAAAAAATAATTATAAAATAATTTAAAAAATAAAAATAAAAAAATTATTATTTAAAAGAAATTATAAATTTAAAAAAATAAAAATAAAAAATTGCATTGAGGATTCCAATTATTAAAAAATAATTATAAAATTATTTTAAAAATAAAATAAAAAACTGATTATTGAAAATAGATTATAAAATTATTTAAAAAGTAAAAATAAAAAACTAATTATTAAAAATAGATTATAAAATTATTTAAAAAATAAAAATAAAAAACTGATTATTAAAAATAGATTATAAAATTTTTAAGAAAAGGAAAATAAAAAATGGCATTGAGGATCCAAATTATTAAAAATTAATTATAAAATTATTTATAAAATAAAAATTAAAAACTAATTATTAAAAAGAATTTTTAAAATTTTTTAGAAAATAAAAATAAAAAACTCCCCACCTTCCCCAGCGTTAATCTCCCCCCCCCCTCCCCCCACGTTCCTCTTCTTTTCCATTAAAGTTTCTTCTCCATTAAAGTGAATCTTGCTTCTCCATTAACCTCAAAAACACACACACAAATTTTTTTATTTAAATCTACTTCAAGAATTTAAAAAGGGTGTAGAAAAAAGTCATTTTTATTGAAATTTTTCATAAAATGGTGATATTAATGGAAAAAAAGTAATCTTTCTTGTGGTGGAAAAAAAAGAAATGGTGATAAAAGTGATCTTTCTTGGAGAAAAAAGTGATCTTTATTAAAATTTATTGTATTTTTTCAAGAAATGGTGATACTAGTGGAGGAAAAAACGTGAATCTTGTTGAAATTTTTCAAGAAATGGGAATAATTCTGGTGGATTAAAAAGAATTTGTTCATGTGAAGATGTTGAGTGTGGGGGGAGGGGGGTGACGACGAAGACACGAGGGTGGGGTGAGGTTGAAACGATGAAGACGTGGGGTGGGGTGGAGACACAGGGAGTGGGGGTGGGGTGCTTTTTATAAAAAAGAATTAAGACATTATAGTAATTAAAAATTATATTAATAAAATAATTTAAATAAAAATTTTTTAATTAATATTTTTTGGGGCCCTCAGTGCCACTTGGCACATTTCTATTCGTAATTTAATTAAAAAAAATACCTCACGTGCTGCCCGAGAGTGCACTGCATGCGCAGTGCCATATGGACAAAAGATGCCCAATTGGAACCAAATGGGGGGGGGGGGGGTTAGGGATTTAATAGGTACATGCCTTAGTTTAGGAGCCTAAGTGAATTTTAGGGACAAGTTCGAGGGACTATCGATGGGTTTGTCCTTGTAATAAAATACTCATATCAATGATCATTATTTCTTAAGAATTGTGCAAAAGTAAAACTGAACAAGAAAAAGAACAGAGCAAAGATGACTCAGCATAGTTGTGGGCCTAAATCAAAATTAGTAGAGGCTTAAAACCAAAAAATTACATTGGATGACCGCAATAATAAGTGACTTTGTATTTTGATCCCAAATAAAAAACCCTTAAATAAATAACCTTCAGTGGTTTACGGCCATATTAAAAATACTCTTTTGCTCCTGACCACATCTCTCTACTCTCTAACGCCTCACTCTTGTCCCCATCAGACTTCTCTCTTTAGTTCGTGGATCTCTTTTTCATTGCTCTCTCTTCCAAATCTTAAATTCTCGCATCATATCAAAAAACATAGACAAATTTATGGTAATTTCTTCATGTTCAAGATATTGTAATTTGTGGTTTTCTATATCATAAATTTTACTTAAACAAGAATTTTAGGATTTGTAGTTAACTTTGAATTGAAGTCATTATTGGATTTGAATATGGGAGAATCCCTTACCTACATAGCATACTACAAAATGGTTTGTACAATTAGTTTTTTTGGTGCTGTTTTTGCAATCTTTCTTTGACCGAGTCTTGCTTTTAAGGCACGAGTCAGAGAGGATTTTATGAATTAATATGTATGTTTTTGTGACAATTGTTGCCTCTTGGAGTTGTATTTTGTTCTTTGAAATTTTTGTAGCTATGTTTTGCCTTTTAAGTACGTTTTATAGAGTATCTTGCAATTTAATACAAAATGAGTTATCGACAACTCTTGCCTATGAGGGTGTATTTTATTTTTTTGACTTTCTTCGATCAAAGTCTTGCCTCTAAGGTAATATTCATGTTTTGCTTATTAGCTGATTTTGTGACCTCCAAATCTTATCAAGTTTCGCCTAGGATAGCAAATATTGAATATTGAAAGTAACTAGTATTTTATCAAGTGTATTTCAAAGTGCATATCATGTTCAAAATAGTTGCTCAAAATTTACTTATCAACTAGTAGATTTGTTCAAAATGTGCATATCATATTTTTAATTTTCCCTATTTTATCTACCCATTTCGTTTGATTTTTCTCTTTGTAGAGTTACTTGTAGATCGCATGAACGGTAGCTCCACCTTCTTTTTGTATAGTTGCCATTGTATCTTCGTTATAATAATTGCTATTAGTTATAGCTACCACATTCTGAACTTACTGGAACACTTGCCCGCCCATAAACAATATTAATTTTTTTTTTTTTAAAAACTTTAGCTTCTCTATATATTGTCTTTCTATGAAAAAGTGTAACAGAAATTCTAAAGTTCTGCACTTAAATCGTCTTACATTGTACAAGATTTTGAATCTAAAATTTCTTGATGATTTATTTTTTTATAATTGTCCAGAGTGTTCTTGTTAATATATATGTATGTTTAAAAATCAAAAAATTTTCTATGCTTTTCCTTATGTAGTTATGTGTTGCTACTGACTTCTAATTCTTCGGAACTTTTGCCTTCCAACTTATTGACATCATTGTTGATGTAAGTTTCTACTAAATGCAATTTATTATTACATACTTTTTACATCAATGTTTATCAGTATACTAAAAAAGTGAAACTTCACCTTTTATATATTTTACGGAGGAAGGATTCTCTGTCACCCTCCCTTCCTTTAAATATGTCCATCGAGAGCTTATTCTTGCCTCTAGGGCAAGAGTTATAGAGTATCTGTCAAATCATTACATGTTAATGTAGTGTCAACTCTTACCCATACGACGCAACTTGTTTCTTTGTGGGCTAAGTCTTGCCTCTAGGGAAAGAGTTATTGAGCATTTGTTTAATTAATAGATAATGTGGCAGGGCCAATTCTTGCCCATGAGGCGTTACTTGTTTCTATGGGGGCTAAGTCTTTTCCTCTATGTCAATATTTATAGATCATCTACTAACTTATTAATGTTATATACAAGTGATGAGTGTTTTCAAGATATCAACATAAAAAACATAATCTCTAAAATTTAGAGATTGTGCGTAACTTGTGTCCTAATTATGGTAAGTCACGTAAACCTATATATAGAAAAATAATATATGATATTATAAAGTTTTCAAAACATTATCATCTTTTCCAAGCTCAAAATAGTAATTTTCAAGTCTTAAATTTTCAATATTTTTTTAAATTAATACAGACTAAGATAGTATCAACTCTTGCCCATGGCGCATAACTTGTTCTTTTGGGTTCTAAAAATCTTGCCTCTAGGCTAAGAGTTATAGGTCATCTGCCAAATCATTACAGGCTACGCTAGTGTCAACTCTTGCCCATGGGGCATAACTTGTTCCTTTAGGGGTTTAAAAGTCTTGCCTCTTGGGAAAGAATTATAGATCATCTATCAAATCATTAAAGACTAAGATAGAGTTAACTCTTGCCCATTGATTTGTTCTTTTGGTGTCTAAGTTTTGCCTTTAGATCAAGAGTTATAGATCATTTGCCAAATCATTACAGACTAAGCTACTGTCAACTCATGCCCATTGGGCATAAATTGTTATTTTGGGGTCTAAAAGTCATGCTTATTGAAGAATAGTTATAGATCACCTGTCAAATCATTGAATACTAAGGCATTGTCAACTTTTGCTCATGGAGCATAACTTGTTCCTTTGGTGTCTAAGTCTTGCCTCTAGGGCAAAAGTTATAGATCATCTGTCAAATCATTACAGTCTAAGACAGTGTCAACTCTTGTCCATGGGGCATAAATTTTATCTGGATGGACTCTACGTCACTCTCCTTTTCTTTAGTGATAGGATATATGTTTATTATTTTATTATTCAAATCGTAATTCAATGTTGAGAATCTAATTGACTTTAGTAATCTTTCTTTTTCTTTTGCAAATTTCATGCAGAGAGTGACATCTTCTCTTAAGATTCATCTTGATACTGCTTTGGATGGGGTTATGAGTCGTATTACGGTAAATTTCATATTAAATTTATTATTCAATAGAAATAACATCATTATATCAGTCATTGTCTTGATTGTGTTGTGACATTATTAAATTTTTGTGATATAGTCTCTAAAGTCCAAGTGATTTTACTGTGAAGCTTTTTCAAGAATTAAATAAATCATGTAATCGATGAGGAGTTGGCATTGCAAATTTCAAAGGGATGAATAAAATGCAGGAACAAAATATGCCTATTCTAGAAGATGAAATCAAATTTGAAATTGGTTCACAGATTTGTGCTAAGCTTCAAAGAGGAGAAATTAATCTTTCAACACCTACTGAGAATATTGATGACTTGATTTCTCGTCAAAGAAAGCGGTGCGAAATATCAACTGAGGATTATTGTCCTAGCTTTTCTCTAATAACTCCAATGCCATCCGATGTTTCTGATCATATTTCTATAAATGATAAATTTTGTAGTGCCGAAGATGTGAAAAATTCTTAAGAGGATTTGAATTTATCTTTTATTTCCTTATGAGGTTTAAAGATGGTCACTCAAGTTGTAATGAACAGTGTTTACTTTCGACTAGTTTGCCACAATTTTTTCTTCTTTCTTTATAAATTGGTGCATTTTTTTTCTTATTTTTTTTATTAGTTTAATACTTGCTCTTTCGATTTTTTGATATTAAATTTTTTATCTTGATTATTTTTATTTATGAGTTTATTTTTGTTAAGTCAAGTTATATAAAGGTCATGATATATTCTCTTTTATGAGTTATCAACTTATGTTAGAGCATCTCATAAGTTAGACATAGCGAAATAGTGCAAATTATTGTCTATGAGTCATACATTAATTTTTTAAAAATTTTCTAAGCTACATTTTGCCTCTAAGGCAAGAATAATTAGTATAATTATTGCTCTTGAAATATTCGTTAATTTTTTAAAGTCCTTGACCTATGTTTTGTTTGTAAAGCAACCAACTAAATGTTATGTCCATGAGGCTCAACTTGTTTTTTTAAAAGTCCTTGGCTAAGTCTTCCCGATAAGATTCATAGGGTATCTCATAAATTAGACATTGTGAAATTATGTAAATTGTTGTCCATGAGGCATAAATTAATTTTTTAAAATTTTGAGCCACGTCTCTGTAACGCCCCGAATATGGTACCCAGAATTTTATACGGTGTCATGACCCCGAAGGACCACGAGCTAACCCATGACTGATATCTGTACTTGAGCATTATATGATATACTGTATAAATGCGGAATATAAGCTGTAAGGCCGTAAGGTTCAAAATTATAACATGTCTGATAAAACAATATCTGAATGGGGTATAGGAATACCCAAAACTGAAATAAACTGTCTGTAAACATCTAGTTTGAAAGCCTCTAACTGACTGAACTGTCTGAATAAGGAGTTGATGGGACATGTCCCCAACTAACTCCAACTACTGAAATAACTAAGTACTAAAGATATGAAATAATCAAATCATAACATCCTCGAATGATGAGGACTCACTGCTGACTCTGATTGGTAAAACTGGAATGCTACTGATGCTCTGGAGCTCGTGCTTCTGAACCTATGGTATAAAAACACCATAGCACAATGTGTCAGTACTATTGAATGTACTGGTATGCAATTGAGGTAGGCTGGGTGCAAAGGGTTCATATGCATGAACAATGCTAACTGACTGTATAACATGATCGTGAGAATACATACATGAATGTGTAACTGTAACTGGATTTATGAGTAATACTGACTGCTGAGTCTAAATACTGATAACATAAGATACTGATAACTCATATAACTGATACTGGGCGATTGTGTCTGATAGTATAGGTTCTGATGGAACTAGCTGAGTTCCATACCGAGATGAGTAACTATATCTGACAGTCCTGGGTTCTGTAAAACTATCTGAGTTCTATTACTGAGATCGGGTGACTATATCTGACAGTCCTGATTCTGTAACTGAAATTGTGGGAGAATTCGTCTAACCGACATGCCTCTTTTTCTAAATAAACTTGGGGTCCAACCTGTAACCCCAATTGGAAGGGTTTCAATATGGTACCACTAGTAAGGACAAGCTGTGAGAAATCCCTCGTCTAATAGGTACTCTAAGGATAACGGTGGGACCCTCATATTACAGGTTAAGTCACCTCATCTATCCTCAACCAACAGGTTTAATGTCTCAACCTACGCTGGTTACGTAGTTCTGGAGCGTAAGGATTGCTTTTGAGACCTCTACTAACAGGTGAGTTCCCATCCTTGGGCTCACTCGGTGCTGAATCCTACTCCCATATGAATAGATACTGAACATGATTAACTGTAATAAACTAGAATGAGTTCATTGAGTTCCGTTAACTGACGAAATACTATTGAGATCTGATAACTAACTGAGATTACTGAGATCACTAGATTCTTGAGTTTTCCTGAGTCATGTAACTGACTGAATTCTACTGAGTTCTGAAACTGAATAAGGATACTACTAATCATGGCGTGATTGAGATTTATCATGAAACTAACGCTGGCTCTAGGCACACAGCTAAGTTGTCGGGTACAAGTACCCCTAAGATTCGATAGCATGAATAATAGTAAAACGTGGCAATTCTTGACAACATGATAATAGTCAGCCACTCACTATGGAATCAAAGAGATATTTCGTCAAGTACTTGGAAATCATGAACTTGTATATAAATGGAAATACATGCTATAATATCATGGAACAATATCAAGTTCACATGGATAGTTCAACAAACACTTTCAAGGCATTACAATGCACTTTTGTTCATAATACAGCTATAGAGACATTTTATCAAACACTTGAATGGCATGAACTAGCATACATGCTTACATGATATAATTTCTCTTGTCTAGATCACATAACCAATTCATCAAACGCATAGAAGGCATAGTATATGCACATAATATAAATCAACACATGGGCATTCAACTCTTCAAGATTCTAGCATGAATTTACATGGGATTCATAACCCTACTAACATATTTAACATGAATACTTTCGATTCAAATCATGGAATTCATAAATTCATCAACTTTGATATTTTAAAAAGATTACTTGAACTCCAAGGGTGGAAGGAACCCTTGGATGAACACTTGACATACCTTAGTTCTTGATTTCACGAAGATTGACGGTGGAATTTCCTTGAATTAGATCCCTAATTGAAAACCCTAACTTATTATTGAGAGGATTTTGAGAGAAATGACTATATTTTGGTTGAATTGGGGCTTAATCCCATGTTTTAGACTTATATAGGGGTGGGAAATTGACCCTTTTACCATTAAAAATGTGGACATTTAATAACTGAAATTGGGCATCGACGCATTAAGTGACGTGGCACATTGACTGCATCAACATGATGGTCGATGCATTGCACTATGATCGCATCGACTCTCTATAGTTTTGGCTCTGGCAGCCTGCAACTATGCTAACTAATGCGATTGGCGATGCGGCGTGCCAAAATCGCATTAGTCCACTATTTTGGGACTCCGAACGTGGTGTAAATGAGTTTTGAAAAATCCAAAACTTGTCCGAAAACACCTCTTGACCTTCCTGATCACGAATTAACTAAAATATAGACCATTTAAGGATGTTAAGATCGTGAAATAAGATTGCCAACTTTCAAAGGCTAAAATAAACCAAGTCTAGAAGCTTAGCTAGGATTTTCTAAGTATGGGACCCCCTTGACAAGTTTAAAGGACTGATTTAAGCTTAAAAATTTTGAGGGGTCTTACAATATCTCCCCCTTGAGAACATTTGTCCTCGAATGAGACTGACTGAGATGGGAAAATACAAACTGAAGTATATATAGGACATGAATAACTGAAACATGATTTCATAACTGATAAACTGAATATATCATACTGAACGATGCATGAATACGTGACTGACATGATGCATGAACATATGACTGAATATCCTATGGTATTTTATACCAAGTTTATAATAGAATTCTGAGCATGAAACTGAATAGCACGTTGGTAATGAAACTGAACATAATTACTGAGCAAGCTTAAAGAAAGCTATTACCTTAGGCTGAGTCTGATTTAGCTGAAAAGAGGTGAGGATACTTGGTCCACATATCTACTTCTGCTTCCCAAGTAGCTCCCTCAACGGACTGATTCCGCCAAAGAACTTTGACTAGAGGGACTTCTTTGTTCCTCAGTCTATGATTCTGGTAGTCAAGAATTTTGACTGGAATCTCTTTATAAGAGAGGCTGTTCTGAACATCAATGCCCTTTATAAGGACTAAAACTAATGGGTCACCTATGCACTTCTTGAGAAAAGAGACAAGGAACAGTGGATGAACCGACGCTAGATCTGAAGGCAGTTCGAGCTCATAAGCTACCTTGCCGAAACGACTAAGAATTTTGAAGGGACTAATATATCGGGGACTGAGCTTTCCCTTTTTAATGAATCTCTTCACTCCCTTCATGGGAGAGATCATTAGGTAAACATAGTCGCCAATATCGAACTCGAGATCCTTTCTGCGCACATCTGCATAAGACTTTTGTTGGCTCTGAGCAGCCCAAAGTCTTTCTCTGATCAACTGGACTTTTTTTAAGGCATCGAATACTAAGTTAGGCCCTATAACTGAGGCCTCACTAACTTCAAACTATCCAATTGAAGATATGTATCTCCTACCTTAGAGATCTTTGAATGGAGCCATCCAAATGCTGGAATGATAGCTGTTGTTGTATACAAACTCAATCAAAGGCAAGTGATCATCCTAACTACAACATATCTTCTAAAGTCTGAATGGTCCTTTCTTCTTGACCATCTGTCTGGGGATGAAAGGCTGTACTGAGATGAACTTGGGTACCAAGACCCTTTTGGAATCTTTTCCAGAAGCGAGAGGTGAACTGGGTACCTCTATCTGAAATAATGGAAAATGAAACACCGTGTAATCTGACCAACTCCCTAATATAGAGTTTGGTATAATTCTCGACTAAATAAGAGGTATAGACTGAAAGGAAATAAGCTGATTTGGTCATCCTGTCTACAATGAGCCAAACTGAATCATGCTGAAATCAAGTTCGAGGCAAACCCATCATGAAGTCTATGTTCACTTCTTCCCACTTTCAAGTAGGAATATTGAACTCCTGTATAGATCCATTAGGCTTCTGATGCTCTATCTTAAACTACTGACATGTAGAGTACTTAGCCATAAACTCTGCAACATCTTTCTTCATCTCACTCCACCAATAGATCTCCCACAAGTCGCGGTACATCGTAGTGGCCCCTGGATGAATAGAGTAGCATGCACCATGCACTTCTGCGATAATTCACTGTCTTAAGTCATCTACACCTGGCACATAAAAATGACCTTGACAATGCAAAAAACTATTTCTCTCTTGGGAGAAAACCTCTTTTTTATGATCTTTGACTGATTCTTTCAACTTGGTTAGACTGGTATCTCTATCTTATTTTTCTTTCACCTCGGAAACTAAAGATGATTCTGAACTATTCTGAACCCATATACTACCTTCTGCTGAATCGACTAGGAGGACAGCTAGTCTAGAAAGCTGATGGACTTCCTGAGCGAACTTCTTCTTACTATTCTACACATGAGCAACACTACTCATACACCATCTACTGAGGGCGTTGGCCACTACATTGGCCTTTCTCGGATGATAAAGAACACTCATGTCATAATTTTTCAAGAGCTCTAACCACCTTTTCTGATAGAGGTTAAGATCTTTCTGAGAAAAGATATACTGAAGGCTCTTATGATCTGTGAACACATCTACATGAACACCGTACAAGTAATACCTCTAAATTTTTAAGGCAAAAACTATGGCTGCTAACTCAAGATCATGAGTAGGATAATTCTTCTCATGGGGTTTAAGCTATCTAGAGGCGTAGTCTATGACCTTACCATGCTGTATGAGGACACAACCCAAACCTACTCTAGATGTATCACAATACACTACAAACCCATCTGTACCATCTGGAAGAGCCAAAACTAGAGCTGAGGTGAGTCGAGTCTTCAACTTTTGAAAACTCTTCTCGCAAGGATTTGACCACTGAAACTTGACTTTCTTATGAGTTAATGTGGACATAGGGGATGCAATAGAAGAAGTCCTGAATCCTAGTTGTAGCTAAATTGGCCACTAGGTTAGCCAAAACGACAATTAGTCATTTATTCTGGACAACAGCTTAGTTAGCAAAAGTAGTGAATGTAGCTCTGAATGAGCTGCAGCTCTGCATGAGAAACATGTTCATCAAAGGGATCTTCTTAGATGAGCTGAGGGGCTGACTGATTTTCGTTTCTTCTCTTGAGAGGTATGTTCTGTAGAAGAAAGAGAGAAACGAATTAGACTGAGAGTTAAACTTGAGCTCATACTAACTGGTACGACATGAATACTTAAAAGAAGGAAAACTGTTCCTAAAACATCTTATAGCCTCCTATACATAAATGTGGCGCGCAACACACCAATGCACAAGACTCTACTAGATGCAGCTTTCAGACTTCCTAGGATACTGTTGAACCTTAGGCTCTGATACCAAGTTTGTAACGCCTCAAATCTGGTACCCAAAATACTATACGGTGCCCATAACCCTGAAGGAGCACGAGCTAACCCATGACTAATATCTGTACCTGAGCATTACATGATATACTATATAAATGGGGAATATAAGCTATAAGGCCGTAAGGTTCAAACTATACCAAATCTGATAAAACAATATCTGAATGAGATATAGGAATACCCTAAACTGAAATAAAATATCTGTAAATATCTTGTCTGAATAAAGAGTTGATGGGACATGTCCCCAACTAACTCTAACTACTGAAATAACTAAGTACTAAAGATATAAAATAATCAAATCATAACATCCTCAAAGGATGAGGACTCATTGCTGACTCTGACTACTGAAATCAAAATACTACTAATGCTTTAAAGTTCGTGCTTCAGAACCTATGGTATAAAAACAACATAGCAAAAATACATTAGTACGATTGAATGTACTGGTATGCAAGTGAGGTAGGCTGAATGCAAAGATTTCATATGCATGAACAATGCTAACTGACTGTATAACATGATCGTGAGAATACATATATGAATATATAGATGTAACTAGATTTATGAGTAATACTAACTACTGAGGCTGAATACTGATAACATGAGTTACTGATAACTGATATAACTGATACTAGGCGACTGTATCTGATAGTCTAGGTTCTGATAAAACTAGTTGAGTTTCGTACTGAGTTGAGTAACTGTATCTAACAGTCCTGGGTTCTGTAGAACTATCTAAGTTGTATTACTGAGATTAGGTGACTATATTTGATAGTCTTAATTCTGTAACTGAAATTGTAGGAGAATTTATCTAACCGACATGCCCCTTTTTCTAAATAGACTTGGGGTCCAACCTGTAACCCCAATTGGAAGGGTGTCAATACTGCGCCACTAGTAAGGATAAGCTGTGAGAAATCCCTCGTCTAATAGGTACTCTAAGGAGAATGGTGGGGCCCTTATATAATAGGTTAAGCCATCTCATCTACCCTCAACTAACAGGTTTAATATCTCAACCTACGCTGGCTACGTAGTTTTGGATCATAATGATTGCATCTAAGAATCACACCCTCTACTAACATGTGAGTTCCCATTCTTGGGCTAACTCGGTGCTGAATCCTACTACCATCTGACTAGACATTGAACATGATTAACTGAACTGAATTGGACTGAGTTCATTGAGTTCCGTTAACTGATGAAATACTATTGAGATCTGATAACTAACTGAGATTACTGAGATCACTGAGATTACTAAGTTTTCCTGAGTCATATAACTGACTGAACTCTATTGAGTTCTGAAACTGAATTAGGATACTACTAATCATGGCGTGATTGAGATTTATCATGAAACTAACGCTGGCTTTAGGCACACAGCTAAGTTGTTGGGTACAAGTACCCCTAAGATTCGATAGCATGAATAATAGTAAAATGTGGCAATTCTTGACAACATGATAATAGTCAACCACTTACTATGGAATCAAAGAGATATTTCGTCAAGAACTTGGAAATCATGAACTTGTACATAAATGGAAATACATGCTATAATATCATGGAACAATATCAAGTTCACATGGATAGTTCAACAAACACTTGCAAGGCATTACAAAGCACTTTTGTTCATAATATAGCTATAGAGACATTTTATTAAACACTTGAATGGAATGAACTAGCATACATGCTTACATGATATAATTTCTCTTGTCTAGGTCACATAACCAATTCATCAAACGCATGAAAGGCATAGCATATGCACATAATATAAATCAACACATGGGCATTCAACTCTTCAAGATTCTAGCATGAATTTACATGGGACTACACACATAATAATTGATCTCACATGAATCTTGCAATTAAACAAGGATTAATAACCCTATTAACATAGTTAACATGAATACTTTCGATTCAAATTATGGAATTCATAAATTCATCAACTTTGATATTTTAAAAAGATTACTTGAACTCCAAGGGTGGAAGGAACCCTTGGGATGAACACTTGACATACCTTAGTTCTTGATTTCACGAGGATTGACGGTGGAATTTCCTTGAATTTAGATCCCTAATTGAAAACCCTAACTTGTTCTTGAGAGGATTTTGAGAGAAGTGACTATATTTTAGTTGAATTGGGGCTTAATCCCGTGTTTTAGACTTATATAGGGGGTGGGAAATCGACCCTTTTACCCTTAAAAATGTGGACATTTAATGACTAAAATTGGGCATTGATGTGGCGCGTTGATTGCATCGACGCAATGGTCGATGTGTCGCACCATGATCACATCGAATCTCAGTAGTTTTGGCTCTGGCGGCCTGCAACTATGCTAACCAACATGATTGGCGATGCGACGCGCTAAAATCACGTTGGTCCACTATTTTGGGACTCCAAACTGGTCTAAACGAGTTCCAAAAAATTTAAAACTTGTCCGGGAACACCCCTTGACCTTCCTGATCATGAATCAATATAAATATAAACCATTTAAGGATGTTAAGGTCATGAAATGAGATTTTCAACTTTCGAAGGCTAAAATAAACCGAGTCTAGAAGCTTTACTAGGATTTTCTAAGTATGGGACCCCCTTGACAAGCTTAAAGGATTGATTTGAACTTAAAAATTTTTTGGGGTCTTACGGTCTCCTCCCAAGACAATAGTTATATAATAATAAGTTAGATTTGTGAAATAGCTTAAATCATTGCCCTTTAAGTATTTGTTAATCTTTATAAGCCTTGAGCTAAGTTTTGTATCTAAGGCAACAATTATTACACATTATGCCTCTAAGACAAGAATTGTATGATAATCAATTAGTTAAACTGAAATACACTAATTTTTAAAAGCCATTCAGCTATCTTTTACCTCTTGGGCAACAATTACTACATACCCCATAAGTTACACATAGTGAGAATGGTGTAAACTCTTGCGCATGAGGCATTACTTATTCTTTTAAAGTCCTTGGACTATATTTTGCTTCTATCGTAAAAGTTATAGATTATTTACGAAATCAATACAAACTAATAATGTCTACTCTTGCCCATGGGGCATAACTTACTTTGTTATATATATATATATATGACAATTTTCCTCTAAGACAAAAGTTGTAAAATATTTGCTAAATGGATACAGAATAATAGTTCTAACGCTTACCCATGAGGCATAACTTGAGATATATTATTTTATTAAAAATTAATTATTTTTCAAATGACATAATTTATTTGCAATAAATTTAAGTTAAAAATATATTTATCCCATTGCACAAAGCTCAAGATAATCAAAGGGTTTTATTTTTTGGAGACTGGAGCTTCACATTTCATATCAAATCTCAAAGTTGCGGCAAATAAGTCTTTAGAGCTTTGTATTTATCTCCTTCTCTTTTTATGGTGAAATCACATTCTATGTTTTAGGGCTTTTGATTTACCTCTCTTCTCCCTGTACTGTTTTTCATGGCACATGTAATTTTCTCTCATTTTTTCTTAATCACATAAAATATATTTGAACTATTTGTTGTGTAGCAATTTGTCGAGCTAAAAATCACTCTTCTCTTTTCTTAATCACATTCTATGCATTT
Organism: Capsicum annuum; assembly: GCF_002878395.1. NCBI lineage: Eukaryota > Viridiplantae > Streptophyta > Magnoliopsida > Solanales > Solanaceae > Capsicum > Capsicum annuum. The sequence continues at coordinate 187,513,338 of NC_061111.1, forward strand.
AGAGCATTTTGGTACCTAACAATTTATAAACTCTATTTTTTGATCTAAATCACCTTGATGAAAATGAATTTTTGGTGGTGAGATTTGGGTTTTATATGGTTTCTCTACTCACTGAGCTCATTTTTTTCTAGTCATTAAGTCGTTTATGTTTGTTTGGGAGAGTTGGAGTTTTGATATTTTATGTAGCCATTAAGTCAAATTTTTGTTTGATAAATTTCATTTTGCACCTTGATTCTTGTTATGTAATTAATTTTTAAGTTGAATGTTATTTTTATTTTTGTAACTACGCAGATTTTCTAAAGCATGTCTAGCAAAAAAATTCTATTGAATGTTTTATTGATCCTAAAGATTGGCACAAATCAGACCCCCCGTTGAAGAAGAGATTCGAGTTATCACACAACTATAATGACTTTTTTTGTATGACCCCACAAAATCTTTGTTATCTCAGTCTTATATAGCATGCAAAAAGAGGTCCTAGACTTAGAAAATTTTAGCCAAGTGTTAAGACTTAGAATCATTTTCAGCCTTCGAAATTGGATGATCTTATTTTGATCTTTCCGATCTTAGAATGTTGATTTTTAAGTTGATTCATGATCAGGGATGTCAATAGGTCATATTGGGTAAGTTTCAAAATTTTCGAACTTCATTTGAGTCATGTTTGGATGACCAAAATAGCAAGCCAATACGATCTTGACGCATCGCATTGGCTATCGCATAGCACCCATCGACGTGATATGTCAATAATCGCGTCAACCCCATCGACGCGGCACATCGAGTATCGCATCGCTGGGCTAGTTTTATGAGTTGAGTGATGGGTTTGTGGGGGTTATTAAGTCATTTTCCTCCCACATTAAACCCCCATAACACAAAATTCAGCCCCTCAATAGGCAAAATAAAATCGCTAAATCACAAAATCTTCTCAAGAAATAAACCCTAGTTCATTAAGCTCAAGATCAAGTTCAAATAAATCTAAACAATCTTCACGAATTCCGTCACTCAGGTATGTTAGGTGTTCATTCTTGGATTTCCTTCCACCCTTCAAGTTCAAGAACCCTTTTCAAAACTTGAATTATGATTCCCATTCTATGAATTGAATTATGTTCATGTTTGTGTTATTGTATAGGTTTCAAGTTAAGATCTTTTGTAAGTTGTACTCATGATGCTTATGTGTTGTTCACTATCATGTACATTAATTATGCTCCCTAGGTGTTTAATAGAATGTCCATGTAAATTGAATAGTGAAATCATGACATGTTAGTATGTGGTCCCAATCATGTACAAGTCCATGACCTCCAAGTGTTTGACTAAATGCCTCAATGAATAAATTATGAACAATTGACTATTGCTATGCTTTCAAGATTTTTCATGCTTTATTATTGATGCTATTGAGTCCTGGGGGTATTTATTATCTAAAATCTAGCTGTTTACTTAGTTGTAATCGTTATAGAATCATTCTAGTAAAGGTCAAGAACTGTAGAACTCAGTCAGTTAGCAGAACTTAGTGAACTCAGTCCAGTTCAATCAGTCAAAATGGTCAGTATTAGTTCAGTCAAGCCTAGTATAGTCTAGTGATCAGTTCAGGTGTCGATTCAGTTGGGAGTAAGATTCAGCATCGAGCGAGCCTAGGGATGGGGGCTGACCTATTAGTTAAGATTGGGTCCTTAGAAGCAATCCCTAAGTTCCAGAACTATGTAGCCAGCATAGATCATGAGATGTCACCCGCCAGTTTAGGACTGGCACTCTCAGGGATCACCCACTTGTTTAGGAATGATCTCAAGGGTCACCCACCAGATTAGGACTGAATCCATAACATTGTTAGTATCCCGTGGAAAAGTGCTAACACCCTTCCAATTGGGGTTACAGGTTGGACCCCAATCTTTTTAGAATGGGTTATGTCGGTTAGATAATACCTTTCTCAGTTATAGTTTTAGTCTCAATATTCTGTAAAGAACTCAGATAGTTCTACAGAACCATGGCTATCAGTTATCAGTACTTAGCTATCAGAATTCAGTACTTCAGTATCAGTTTAAACTTTTAGTTATCAATATTTATTCATCAGAATTCACTACTTTAGTTCAGTCTAATTCAGATAGACATTATATGCATAGTATTGCATATTCAGCATGTTTAGTAGTTACAGTTTTGCATATACTCTCATTAAGTTACTTCATGTTATTCATTCATTCAGTTATCATCTCATGCATATGAACCCATGTATATCAGCCTACCTCACTTAGCATACCAGTACATTTTATGTACTGGCACATACTCTTTCCTTGTGTTGTGATGTCTCATATCATAGGTTCGGATGCTCAAGGTCCTAAGCATACTTAGAAGCTCAGACTATCAACAGCAGATACAGTGGTGAGTCCTTATATTTTTAGGAAAGAGTTTATCTATTTCAGTAGTTCAGTAATTCAGTAGTTATTTTAGTAAGAGTTAATTGGGGGTTTATCCCATCAACTCCATATTGAGACAGTTAGAGGCTTTCAGACTAGCATATTAAAATAATCAGTTTTCAGATGTTATTACCAGTACACTTAGTATTTATTTTAGTATTTTGAGAACCTTGTGGCATTTTCAGTTATACTTTCGCATATATTTTTAGTATCATTATTCAGTGCTCACAGCAGGTACCGGTCATGGGTTAGCTTGTGGTCCTTTAGGATTATAAGCAACGTGTGACGCCCAGGGTGTAGTCTCAGGGTGTTACAAACTTTGTATCAGAGACTAAGGTTCTAAAGAGTCCTAGGGAGTCTAAAAGCTGCATCAAGTAGAGTCTTGTGCATGGGTGTGTAGCGTGCCACACTTATGGATAGGAGGCTATGAGGTATTTTTAGGAAAAATTTCCTTTTTTTTAGTATTCATGTCATGTGAAAGATCATGAGATATATTTAAACTCTCCTTTCTAATTCACTCTTCCTTTCATTTACAGAAATGCCTCCTAGAAAGAAAAATAGAAGAAAAAACTTGAATCAGCCTACACCTTTGCCCGGTCAGGAAGATCCCCTGAATGAGCATGTTTCTCACGCAAAATTCAGAGCAGCTTTCACCACTCTAGCTCATTTTGTAGCATCCCAGAATAAATGCCCAGCTGCTATTCAAGATAACCTCGTGGACAATACTATTGCAACTAGAATTTGGGACTTCACCCGAATGAATCCTCCTTCGTTTTAGGGTCTAAGTCTGAAGAGGACCCACATGAATTCCTTGACATGGTGTAGAAGGTAATAGATATTATGGGGGTAACCATTAGTGAAAGTGGTGAGTTAGCTGCCTATCAGTTGCTGGATGTGGCTCATACATGGTTTAAGTAGTTGAAGGCAATAGGACTGCAGATGCAGGGCCCATAGAATGGGAAGAGTTTGCTACTGCCTTTCTAGATAGGTTTTCCCATTGGAGTAGAGCAAAGCCAAGATTTTAGAGTTTATCAACCTAAAACGGGGCAGCATGACAGTGAAGGAGTATTCCCTCAAGTTTACTTAGTTAGCCAGATATGCTCTTCATGTGGTAGCTGATAGCAGATCTAAGATAAGTAAATTTATGTATGATGTATTCGATAGTGTGGTCAAGGAGTGTAGGACATCAATGATGATTAAAGAGATGGACTTGGCTAGGTTAATGGTCCATGCTCAACAGATAGAAGAGTAGAAGACTAAGGAGAAAGAGAGGGAGAATAAGAGAGCTAGAACGGGTAGCTTTAGTTTTGCTCAGCTTAAGTTAGAGGGTGGTAACCGTTGTTAGTTTATTCAAAAGTTTTTAGCCTCCGCTCCCTATTCAGATAGTACGCTAGTACCAAAGTTCAAGAATGACAGTCGGGATAGGGCGCCAGGCTCCAAAACCAGGGTAGTGCGAGCAGTGGTCGTATCTACCCGTTTTGCAAAGAATGTGGTAGGAATCACCTAGGTGTGTGTAGATCTGGCAGTGATGTATAATTTGGATGTGGTAAGCCAGGCTACAGGATGTGAGAGTGTAGAGTAATAGCTCAGAGGGGAAAAGATTTGCGCCAATAGGGTCAGTCTATTCGTCCTCTAGTCCCATCCGGTCACCCTACTCAGTAGGGTGCCACTCCTAGTGCGACCAGTGGCCAGCTTCAGAATAAGATATAAACACTTCAGTACCAACATAATCGGGAAGGTTCTCCTGATGAGGTTACGGGTATGTTACAGGCCTTTCATATTCTTCTGTATGTTTTACTAGACCACAGAGCTTCTCTTTGCTTTGTAATCCTGATGTAGTTTCCAAGTTCAGTGTCAGTCCCAAAAACTTAGCAGAGCCTTTCTCAGTGTCTACCCTAGTGGGTACAACTATCCTAGCTAGATGGGTATACAGAAATTGCCCAATTACAGTATCCCAGTAAATCACTCCAGTTGATTTCAGAAATAGAGTAGTTTAGTTTCAGCTTTTTAATGAACCAGTCAGTGAATGAAGGGGTAGTACCTCAGTGGTTAGGAGTCAGATGTGATTTTGGCTTCCTTCTCAGAATCCTATGATAGAATATGATCTAGAATTTGAAGACTAAAACCAGGAGTTTAGCAACAATAGTAGAATTGGGGATATCCATGTTATGTGTTAGGACCTAAGTTTGAATCTTTGAATGCTGAGCTATCAGAAAGAAGATTTGAAAATTGTAAGTTAGTCAGTTCTTAAGTTGTTACATGATGTACTTGGGGCTATAGAAAGTTAAGAGTGTATCTCAGAAAGAAGTATTAGCAATGGGTCTTACACTTCAGGTGTAGTCCTTTAGGGGGAAATCTATCATTTATGGGTATTATTATCCCAAATTATAGAGTAAAGTGGTTTACAGACTTAGAACTATGACTTTAATCTAAGAAGAAGATGAGACAACAAGTAACTAAGTCAGTCCCTTAGATTTTAGTAGTGATGCCAGTGTATTGTAGAACGTTAGTCGGGGATGAAGGTGACCTACTCATTCTCATCTCAGTGCATATTTTTATACTTTTATCATCACTATACCTACTCATGCTTTATATGTTAGCTCTATGATCATAGTTCACATTCTTGCACATTAGAAAGAATCACGTGTGCTTCAAGTTTTTAGTATAATGAGCCCCAGTTTGCTCAGTTGTACGAATCATGTTCCATAAAACTTATGAACTCCAACTCAAGTCATACAACTCATGACTTGTGTATTCATACTCTACAGTATATTTAGTTCCATTACTCATGCTACGTATATAATGATCAACGAAATTCAAATTTATATCATGCACATCCCCGGATTAGTCCTCTTCGATGAATACAGTTCAGTTTATGCATCATATTTTAGATTCCAGATATTCATTCATGATTCAGTTTATAGTGTCCTATGCATCATCTCAGACTTTCCTTAGTAATTCAGTTAAGTCAGTATCATTTAGGGAACAAACTGCCCATGGGGGAGATGTCGTAATACCCCAAGTTTTCATATACTAAATCTTCCATCTTTTCTTCATAAAACCAGAGCCAACAGTAGGTAATGGTTACTCATGGGTTGACTCTCTTATTTCTATCTCAGCCATATGGCCATTCTCATGACACTGCATATGTCTAAGAAATCAGTTCAGTTCATGATATTCAGTTCATGTATCATGTTTCAGACTCAGTTATGATCTCATGTCCTCATTCACATATGTTCAATAAATTATCTCAAGTTCCTAGGTATTCTTAGTGTAAGGTAATAATTTTCCTTAGAACCCCTTATTTCCATGCTTAGTTCAGCTACATAACCTTCTCATATCATTCATGTATTCATGAAACAATTTGGTCATGTGTCATGTCTCTAGAATTCAGTCATGCTTCAGTTATGCATGTCAGTATAAGTACGGTTCCTCAGTTACTCTCAGTTCAGTCTGTCTTATTCGAAGACGAATATTCCCAAGGGGGAGATATTGTAAGACCCCACAAAATCCTAGTCATCTCAGTCCTATATAGCATGCCAAAAGAGGTCCAAGACTTAGAAAATTTCAGCCAAGTGTTAAGACTTAGAATCATTTTCAGTCTTCAAAATTGGATGATTTTGTTTTTGATCTTTCCAACCTTAGAGTGTCAATTTTCAAGTTGATTCATAATCAGGGATGTCAATAGGTCATATGGGTGAGTTTTAGTATTTTTAAATTTCGTTTGAGTCACGTTTGGATGACCAAAACAATAAGCCAACAAGATCTTGATGCGTCGTGTTGGCTATCGCGTTCCACCCATCGACTTGATGTGTTGGTGATTGTGTCAACCCCATTGACGTGGTGCATCGGGTATCGCACTACTGTGCCAGTTTTGTATGTTGAGTGACGGGTTTGTGGGGGTAATTAAGTTATTTTCCTCCCACATTAAACCCCCATAACATGAATTCAGCCCCTCAATAGGCAAAATAGACTCACCCATCCACAAAATCCTCTCCACAAATAAACCCCAGTTCATCAAGCTCAAGACCAAGTTCCAAGAAATCCCCAGCAATATTTATGAATTCCTTCATTCAGGTATGTTAGGTGTTCATCCTTGGATTTCCTTCCACCCTTGGAGTTCAAGAACCCTTTTCAAAACTTGATTTATGATTCCCATGCTATGAATTGAATTATGCTTATGTTTGTGTTGTTGTATGGGTTTTAAGTAAAGATTTTTTGTGAGTTTCCATGAAATTATGTTAGCATGTGTGTTGAATTATGAATCTTTCATGTCAAAACCCTTAAATTTGAAAGTTTAAGTTGTAGTCATGATGCTTATGTGTTGTTCACTATCATGTGCATTAATCATGCTCCCCAAGTGTTTGATAGAATGTCCATGTGAATTGAATAGTGAAATCATGACGTGTTAGCATGTGTTCCCAATCATGTACAAGTCTATGACCTTCAAGTGTTTGACTGAATTCCTCAATGAATGAATTGTGAACAATTGACTATTCCTATGCTTTCAAGATTTGTTATGCTTTATTATTGATGCTATCGAGTCCTGGGGGTATTTATTACCCGAAATCTAGCTGTTCACTTATTTGCAGTCATTATAGAATCGTTATAGTAAAGGTAATGAATAGTAGAACTCAGTCAAATAGCAAAACTCAGTGAAATCAGTCCAGTTCAGTCATCCAAAATGATCAGTGTTAGTTTAGTCAAGCCTAGTACAGTCTAGTGATCAGTTCAGGTGTCGATTCAGCTGGGAGTAGGCTTCAACACCGAGCGAGCCTAGGGATGGGAGCTCACCCGTTAGTTAGGACTGGGTCCTTAGAAACAATCCCTAGGTTCTAGAACTACGTAGCTAAAGTAGGTCATGAGATGTCACCCGCTAAGTTTAGGACTAACACTCTCAGGGATCACCCCTAGTTTAAGACTGATCTCAGGGTTTACCCGCCTGATTAAGACTGGCTCCACAACATTGGTAGTATCCTGTGGCAAGGTGATAACACCTTTCCATCTGGATTTCTAGTTTGGACCCTAATAAATTTAGAATGGGGCATATCGGTTAGATGAGACCTCCCATAGTTACAGTTTCTGCGTCTCTATTCAGTAAAGAACTCAGACAGTTCTACAGAACTATGGCTATCAGTTATCAATACTTAGCCATTAGAATTTATTACTTCCGTATCAGTCTAAACTTTTAGTTAACAACATTCAGTCATCAAAACTCAGTAATTCAGTTTAGTATAATTCAGATAGACACTATAAGCACCGTATTGCATATTTAACATGTTCAGTAGTTATAGTTTTACATGTACTCTCATTCAGTTCCTTCATGATGTTCATCCAGTCAGTTATCATCTCATGCATATGAACCCATGTATATTAGCCTACCTCACTTAGCATACCAGTACATTCCACATACTGACACATACTCTTTTTTTTCACTATGATGTCTCATATCATAGGTTTGGACGCTCAGGGTCCTGACCCTACTTAGCAGATCAGGCTATCAGCAGCAGATACAATGGTGTGTCCTCATATTTTAAGGACAGAGTTTATCTATTTCAGTATTTTAGCAGTCCAGTAGTCATTTCAGTCGGAGTTAGGTTGGAGTTTGTCCCATCAACTCCATATTGAGACAGTTAGAGACTTTCAGACTAGCATAGTTAGATATTCAGTTTTTCAAATGTTATTACCAGTACACTCAGTATTTATTTCAGTATTTTGAGAACCTTATGGCATTTTCAGTTATACTTCTGTATATATTTTTAGTATTATTATTCAATGCTCACAGCAGGTACCAATCATGGGTTAGCTTATGGTCCTTCCGAACTATAAGCACCGTGTGACGCACAATGCATAGTCCCGGGGCATTACATTTTTGAATGACAATCAGTTGTCATTATTAGAGAAAAATGTTTTGGAAAAAATCATACAATTAGGTAATTTGAATTCATCAGGTATGCTTTTACATTGCATGCTCTTATTAGAAGTAAGATGTAACGAAAACAATGTGATGGCATTTTATTCCAGGAAAGTTATATTGAGTTCACACTTGATGTTTTTGGTCTTGTTACTGATTTGTCAATTAAAAGTTCTAGTAATGTATTAGCATTTATTAAGGATAAAGGAGGTGGCAGGCATATGTTGCATACTTATTTTGGTGGCGCAAACAAATTAAAAATGAAAGACTTAAAATTTTTTATGGAAACAAGGAAAAGTGAAGTCCAAAATGATTTAGCAGCTGTCAAGTTAGCTGAAATCTATATTTTAGGACGCCTGTTGTTGGGGGTGGCCTGCCAAGGTCATCTATGCTAATCATATCATAATACTGAAGGATGAAGATTTATATAGAGAGTGTGGATGGGGTGAACTATCATTGGATAAAACTCTAAGTTCATTGAAAAGCTCATTGAAACCAACAAAAATCACTCTTGGAGCATCATACTGGTTTGTTGGTTTTCCATATGTGTTTATGGTATGGACATGGGATATTTTCCCTATATACAGAGAAAAGAATGTGCAGATAGTCTCTGATTAAAAATATCCTTTTATGTTGCATTATGTGGCATGTACTACTACACAATACAAAACAGTGGTCAATTTTTTTAACTCAAACAAATCAAAATCTTTGATAAGTATCTACGCCTATTCTTTTTTTATTTTTTATTTATTTTGTTTGTTTAATCAATGTGTGTTTATTGTAATTCTTTGTTCTGTTAATTTTTTTTTTTGGTTAATAGAAAGGTTAGGTTGAGGCATTCACACTGGAGCATGAGCTGCCAATTGATAAAGATAGTGAAGACAAGCGATTCAATGTCTTAAATGAGAAACTTGATGTATGCATTAGTTCTTTTCCTCTAGTCTTTCTTTTAAACTGTCTATTAAATAGATTATTTTTAATATTTTCATGTATTCTGCATATAGAAACTTCAAAGCACATGTTCGAAGAAATTTTAAAAGATTTTAGATGAGAACAAATTTTTGAAGTTTGAGTTGACCAAAATCATATGATTAGTATTAGGGAAGCTTAAATCAGACGGGGATATTCTATCAGATGAACAACAGGATAATCTAAAGGCTGAACGGAGTCATGATGCAATAGTTCACTGATCAATCTGATTATCCTCACAAACTTACAGAAAATGAAAGATCTATAATTAAGTATTTTTTGGCCTTGTACTCTTATGTACTTGTAATCTTGATAGAATTAAAACGTACAACGATAATCAACACAAACTACTATATATATCTAACTTTAAATATCAATCTCGAATTCTCAAACTTTTAATAATCTTCTAAATCAATATGGTCCATCAGCTCTTGCCTATGGGATATAACTTGTTCCTTTGTGGACTAAGTTTTGCCTTTAGGGTAAGAGTTATATAACATCTGCCAAATTATTACAGACAAAGATAGTGTCAACTCTTTCCACAGGACATAACTTGTTCTTTTGGGGTCTTAAAATTTTGCCTTTAGGCAAGAGTTATAGATGCTCTGCAAAATCATTACAGGCCAAGGCAGTGTTACTTCTTACCCATGGGGTATAAGTTGGGAAGTGAGAGCATTGTGCAATGATTACCAATGATGCATAAGTTATTATACATGAGCTAAGTGTCACGAATTCTAAGGGCCATTTTTATTTATTTAAATTGATGCATAATTTATTTAAGTTATTCAATAGGACTTTGGTGGTATTGATGTTTGTCACAACCTAAAATAGATAGGTCCTGATGGCACTTGTTGTGGAGAACCTTGACAAGTAAGCCTATCCTACAAATCAAAACACAAAGAATAAAAAGACAAAAATAACCCCAACCTAAGGCTTCTAGAAAGAAGCCAAACCATACAAGCATAGTAAATGCGGAAAGAACATAACAATACAACCATAACTCTAAACCCAGGTGTCAGCAATATAAGAACGTATCCAGTATAACTCAAATCCAAGGCAATTCACAAGATATCCAAATACAAGAGAAACTCTATCTCTTAATTGAAAGCAGGACATAGTCTATAAAGAAAGGTAGTAGAAGACATCCAGACGCCTGAAAATCATCAACTACCTTGAAAGCTCCAGCAATCGCCTGAGTCAAGCAACGTGAGGCGCACCCAAACCTGAATCTATATTAGAAGGGTATAGTAGGAGTAAGCCACTTGTACTCAGTAGGTATCATAGGCTGACCGAGAAAAGTAGAAAATAAGGTACACAAAATACATACTAAGGGCACGTTACCTGCTAGCCCACACTACTTGCACTAACAGTTCTAATATATATATATATATATATATATATATAT
>NC_061111.1:187524124-187600390 GCF_002878395.1 Capsicum annuum
TATATATATATATATATATATATATATATATCACAAATATAACAACAATACAACAAGTATGACATAAGTGTATATTATATCACATTTAAGTGTAAACAAAAAGAACATGCATATACAAGAGGGTCAAGTATAAGTAACTAGATATAGAGAAACTAGACATATAATAAGTCAATACGTAAATTCAATCACAACATCAACTCAATAAAGCAAATGCAATGTATAAGATGATGACTCTGTTATTGCTGCTGCTGATGATGCACGAGGCTGGTAAACAGCCTTGAGGTTGGCACACAACCTTGAGGTTGACACACAACCTTGAGGTTGACACACAGTCATCGCGTCTTCTCCGGCATAATCCTTTGGAGAAGGTACATAATATCCAATATCCGATACCAATATTTTGTATTTTCAGGTTTCTTGTATTTCTCGTATTTTTAGTATTTTCAATATTTCTAGTGTTTTCAAGTACATACATAATATAAGACACAAATCAAGTACACATACGTGACAATAAGTAAATGTAAAGCAATACAATAAATAAGTGAAATGATACATATGATGACATGAGAACGATGATGCAATGTTCACAACTATTCAAAATGAGTATTTCCTCAATCACTCTACATGGTGTGTTTTCACAACCCGTCCATATGTATTTCCACAACCAACCACAATGTTGCAATTCCTCAACCACGTGAGCCAATATCCATTCACTATTTTCACTATCCATGAATTTTTCACATGATTAATATGACCATATAGTATGAACATATCACAATACACCAAAGGCACCACAATAGGCATCCCTAACAACACAAGACAATTATTCGCATGTATTCCAGACTATCAATATCACATAAAACCCCGCACAGTCACACATATCGCATGATGTCTCAGATTCAACAATTACATTACATTTAGGCCCTAACACGGGCACAACATATTGATAGCCATATTTCATTATTAGTTCCCTCTTTTAACATGAGTTTTGGTATACAAATTAACTATCCAACCCAGTATTAAGAGTTAAGCCATCACCTGCCTCGAATGCCAAAATTGGTCCGCTACACTTTAAACCCAAAGCCCTACTTCTCGCGAACGGTTTCAAAATGAAATAAAATTAAGAAATATAGATCTACACATCAAAACAAAGCAAACAATACCCATCTTGACCACTTTTGGTTCAGCGTCAAAACAGACCCCTCAAATGGGTTTTTAAAAAAGATGGAAAAAATCATAACTTTACTTCAAAATTATGTTCCTCATACTATTAGAAACCTATGTCTGAAAACCCAAATTAAATCTAGTAAAAAATGAGGTTCAAATCGAAGAAAAATTATTTTTGAGCGTTATCGGGAAAAACCATTGAAATCCGTATTAAAATCAAGAATCAAAGTTATTTTGAAGGTTAAATTGATGAAAAACTAGAAATTATAGGATCAGGAACATTATTCAAGTGAAAAGAAGTAAAATTTGGGGATAAATCAAGTAATAAGGTTTTTGGGAATTTGAATAATTAAATCAAGAATTAAAGTAAGAAAAGGATGAAATCTCACCTTAAATCCGTAAGAGAATTAAGAGATAGATTTTAGTCTAGCTTCCCAAGCACCCACAAGCTTTACTTTTAAGCTCTCACTCTATTTTAGGATTTAACTCTCAAGAGACAAGGTGAAAGAATGATCAAAATGGGACAAAAAAGGCTATTTATACTCAACCCGGGTTACCAGGCATTTAAAGCATAAATCGGCCTCTCCAAATGAGATTTAACCTTTACTTTCCAGGTTGCACTAGCAACCTGGTGCACTAAATTTTTATGTCCCAAAATGGACTTTGACGGGGTGCCCGGGATTCATTCGTAGTCCTATATACGCAAATGACCTATCTAACCACATAAAATTTGACGCTCCAGACTCAATGACGATATTAGAATTTTGAAAAAATGTTGTTGTCACAAACTTGACCATCAAAACACAAAATCACAAATTTTCAAATCAAGGTCGAAATGAGATTTAAAATCCACAAAACCACACCAAACATGATGCCACCCTAAAACCGATGATTTGGGTGTAATGGCGCAGTCTGTTCGGTTATCCATCGCACGGTTCAAAATATGGTCATAAAAGTCCAAAATAAGGCTCTCGATGCCTCCAAATTCCATAATATCACACAATTGGTATAAAAATACATCAAAAATTATGCCAATCACCCCCACACTCCAAAAATACCACAATGCAACTATGGGAGGGGTAAAATAGTCAAATCATATAAAAACACATATTTCATCAAATTTTTAGGTCGTTACATCATCGCCACTAAAAATCTAGTTTGTCCTCGATATAAGACAACGAAAAACCTAAATCAACAAAGAGCTGAGGATAAGAACTACGCATATAAGACTTGACCTCCCACGTAGCCTTATCTATAGGTCGATGTCACCACTGAACCTTAACTGTAGGAATAACTCTATTGCGCAACCGTCTAACATCTCTAGCCAAAATGGATACGGGCTCCTCAACAAAAGACAACCGCTTATTTAACTGCCCGACTCCCAACGGATGACACGAGACTCATCAGGAATGTAAATGCGCAGCATAGAAACATGAAAAACTAGATAAACAACCGACAAATCTGGGAGCAAATCTAACTCATACGCCACATCACCAATAGTCCAAAGAGTCTCAAATGAACCAATATATCGAGGGCTAAGCTTGCCCTTCTTCCCAAACCTCATCATACCCTTCATGGGTGAAAATACGATCACCTAATCTAAATCTTAAGTCATGAAGCCTATGATCTGCATAACACTTCTACCTACTCTGAGCCGCTTTAAGTTTATCTTGAATGATCCAAATTTGGTCTAAAGACTCATGAAGAAAGTCTGTACCTTGAGGTCTAGCCTTACAAACATCAAACCAACCCACTAGCTAGTATCAACGCCTACCATATAACGCCTTAAAATGAGCCGTATCAATACTAGAATGGTTACTATTATTATATGCAAACTCTGCTAAAGCCAAATGCTGCTCCCAGTGGCCACCAAAATCCATCAGACAGGCTCGGAGCATATCCTTTAAAACCTAAATAGACCATGCTGACTGACCATTAGTCTAGGGGTGAAACACAGTGCTAAGATAAACCCGAGTACCTAACTCATCCTGAAAAGTCTTCCAAAAGTGAGAAGTGAATACAAAACCCTTATCTGAAATGATAGACATTGACACACCATATAGTCACACAATCTCACAAATATAAATACGGGCTGACCTCTCAACACTGAAGGAGACCTACACGGAAAGGAAATGCACAAACTTGGTCAATCGATCTACGATGACCCAAACACTATCAGTTCCATGAGAAGTGCGAGGCAACCAAGTCATGAAATCCATAGTAATCTGTTCCCACTTCCACTTGGGAATGGGTAACCTCTGAAGCAAACCATCAGGTCTCATACGCTCGGCCTTCACCTATTGATAACATTGGCAAGGAGCCACAAAATCTGCTACATCTAATCTAATTCCACCCTACCAGTAGTGCTGTCTCAAGTCATGATACATCTTAGTCATACCTGGATGGATGTAATATCTGAAACAATGGGCCTCCTCCAAGATCAACCTAATTCAGTCACCCACTCTCAACACACAAACTTGGCCTCCAATTTGTAAAACTCCATTTGAATCAAGTGAGGTTTCCTTAGCCTCCCCACTAAATACCTTATCTCGAATCAACCTCAATACAACATCATCAAACTGATGAACTCAAATTTGCTCCATCACAGTAGATCTAATCTCCATAAATTCCAAAACACGCCCAAGTATCAAAATGTCAAACCTAACCATCTAGTTAGCTAAGGACTGAACCTTTAAGGCCAAGGGCCTCTCTTGGGTAAAGGTACGCCAACCTACTTATGCTAACTGACTTCCATCTCAAGACATCTGCAATTACATTAGCCTTGCTCGGATGCTAGAGAATGGTTATGTGATAATCCTTAATCAACTCAATCCAACGACACTGCCTCATATTCAGATCTCACTGGGTGAAGAAGTAATAAAGGCTATGATTATTCTAGAAAATCTCAGAACAGACTCCTTACAAGTAGTGCCCCTATAACTTTAAAGAAAACACAACAACACACAACTCCAAATCATGGGTAGTATAATTCCTCTAATGGGGATTCAACTGATGAGACACATATTCAACTACCTTGACCTCTTCTGTCAACATAACACCTAATCCAAAAATTAAAGCATCACAAAACACGATAAGGCTACTCGCTCCTTGGGGCAAAACCAAAGTAGGAGCTAAAGTCAATAAATCCTTGAGCTTTTGAAAGCTCACCTTACAAGCATCAGACCACTGAAAAGAAATTTTCTTCTGAGTTAACTTGGTCAATAGATCTGCAATAGATGAGAAACCCTCATCATAGCATCGATAATAACCTTTTAAGCCAACAAAACTCTGAATCTCAGTGGTCGAAGTAAGTCAAGCCCAATCACGAACCATTACAACCTTGGCTGGATCAACCATAATACCTTTCTTAGTCACCACATGACCCAAGAAAGAAACAGACTCCAACCAAAACTCGCACTTAGAGAACTTCGCATACAACTTTTCATCTCTCAAAAACTGAAGCACAATCACCAAATTCTCCTTATGCTCAGCCTCACTCTTGGAATAAACCAAGTTATCATCAATAAATAAATAGCAAAGAAGTCGAGATACGATCGAAACACCTAATTCAACAGCTCCATGAATATGGTAGGGGCATTAGTCAACCCAAAGGACATGACCAAGAACTCATAATGATCATATCAAGTCCGTAAAGTTGTTTTTGGAATATCCGAAGCTGTAATCCTCAACTACTGATAATCAGACCTCAAATTAATCTTCAAAACACTGTAATACCCTGAAGCTGATCAAATAAATCATCAATGTGTGGAAGAGGATACTTATTATTAACCGTCACCTTGTTCAACTATCGATAATATTACACATACACATAGATCTATCATTTTTCACTAATAAGAATGCACACCCCAAGGCGATACACTAGGTCATATAAATCCCTTATCCAACAACTCCTGTAATTGATCCTTCAATTCCTTTAACTCGGCTGGGTCTATGCTATAAGGAGGAATAAAAATGGGCTTGGTACCTAGCTCCACATCAATAGAAAAATTAATATCACGATCTAGAGGAATACTGGGTAAATCTATAGGAAACAAATCTATAAACTCACGATCAACACGGATATAATCCAAGAAAAGGGTAAACCAACACTAGTATCATTAATATGAGCCAAATAATCTAAATATCCCCTCTCAACCAATAGATGAGCCTGAACATAAGATATGACCCTCTTGGGTTCCGAATGAAGTTCACCCTTCCAAGCTAACCTTGGCATACCCGACAATGCTAAATTCACAATTTTAGCAAAATAATCTAAGATAGAATGATAAAGAGCCAACCAATCCATACTCAAAATAACATCAAAATCGACTATAGCTAACACAAGCAAATCTACCTAGGTCTCACAAATATAAATAGTCACAACGCAAGATCGGTACACCCGATCCACCACTAAAAAATCACCTACTGGGGTAGATACACCAATAGGCATATCAAGAGGCTCCCTAATTGAATTAAAACCCAAAGAAAATACACAGGCACAAAGAAAAAAGTCTATCCAGGATCAAATAACACAGATGCAAGTCTAAAATAAACGGGGATGATACCTGTGATCACAACATCTGAAGCCTCTGCCTCACTTTGGCTAGTATAGCATACCACTACCTACGACCACTAATTACCCGAGTGACCCCATGACCCCTCCATGAGCTCTACTACCTATGCCCTTCGCACCTCTGGTAGCACCCCTACCTCTCACTACTTAAATAGAGGTAGACCTAATCATACAATAGGGGCAGTCTTTGGCTAAATGGCCAACCTCACAAAACAAATAACAAGTCCTATGAACTACCTCAATAGGAGAGGGAATCACTAGGCCTGAATGGCCATCGTGAACTGCTGAACCCAAAGATCTACCACCTGAACTTTGTAAGGTTGCTTGCACTGGCCTACCCTGATAACTATAAGAACCTTTAAAATCTCTATTTTGAGAAGACTGACCTCTGAACTCACCAAAATGGTGCACCTTCTCGGTGCCACCATGAGATAATCAAATAATATCCTTTATAATCTTGGCATGATCTATAATACTCTGAAAAGATGCCCCAAATACAACTATATGAGATGTAGCCAACTGAAAAAAGATATTTAGACCATTCACAAACTTTTGAATCTTTTAAACTCGATGGAAATGCTAGCATTTAAATATCTGGATCGGGTATAGAAGCATGCCTCAGCTCCAGTCGGTCAAACTCATAATGCATCCGATCCCTCAAACTATAAGGCACAAATCTTTCCAAAAAGACATCAATAAACTGATCCCAGGTCAACTCAGGAGTATCAAGAGGTCTACAACCCATAAACAATCTCCATCAATCTCTCCCAATATCTCTCAACTTATAGGTAGTACAAGCCACTCCATGAGACTCAAGAGAACCCAAGTTATGCAACTTCTCATGACAATAAATAAAGAACTCATAGGCATCCTTGCCCACAACACCACTAAATCTAGGTGGACCCAAATAAGTAAATCTCTCAATCCTCTTCGATAATCAATAGACATCACAATACTCGCAGCAAGAGGAGGCTTAGTGAATATAGCAGGCTGAGATCCCATCTGAGGAGGTAACATTGGTAAAGGCTGAACTCCCAATATGGGAACACCATGCTCAGATATCAGCACTGAAATAGGAATAGGACTCGAGGTCTGAGGAGTACCCAAATAGAAGCAGGTATAATAGGAGGATCCACACTCTGAACTGGAGGAAAATTCGGCATAACCATAAGAGAACCCTCTACATAGGCTAGCAAATGCACCAATAATCCCTCCAACAGTAAGGTAGACAAACTCTGAAGAACTGGAGTAGAACCTATACCTCCAATTTGCTCAACACAAGGGTTAGGGGAGAGTCACCTAGCACTCCTCCTAGACGTGGCTGAAATATAGGATCGTCACCTCCCCCGAGTCTATCCACGACTCGAGGCTCTCCCTTTCAGTTAAACTCTCTCTCCATAAGTAGGATCCACATCTACTAGCTCATGGGACATAGTCAACACCATCTGTGGAAAAAGAGTGAAATACAACTCAAAATATAAGATATGAAAGAACTTCATATAGTAAGGAATAAAATAAGAAAAGTTTCCTAAAATTATCCTATAGCCTCTCAAATATAGATATGGATGTCTATGTACCGATCCATGAGACTCTATTAGATATCGCGTTCTTACACTATTGAGACTAATGAAACTTGGCGGCTCTGATACAAATTTGTCACGACCCAATATTAATAGGCCATGATATCACTTGTCGCGTTGAACCTTAACAATTAAGCCTATTATATAAATTGATACATGAAGAGTAAAAAGATAGAAATAACCCCAAGGTATAGATTCTAGAGCGAAGCCAAACCATACACGTATAGTAAATGTGGAAAGAGCATAACAATGCATCCATAACTCCAAAAATAAGTGTCAACAATATAAGAACGTTTCTAGTACAACTCGAATCTAAGGAAATACATAAGATATCCAAATACAAGAGAAAATCTGTCTATGTAATGAAAGTAATACAGTCTATAAAGAAAGATTACAAAAGAAATTTAGACGCCTAAAAATTATCAATTACCTTGAAAGCTCCAACAATCACCCGAGTCAAGCAAGTTGGGGCGCACCAAAACCTGAATCTGAACTACAAGGGTACAGTAGGAGTGTGTACGGTCCATTTGTACTCAGTAGGAATCATATGCAATTCAGTAAATTAGAAAATAAGGTACACAAAATACACAATAAGGGCACGTCACCTGCAATCAGAAAATATCCCACAATGATATCCTACACCGCTCGCATTAACAGTTCTAATATAAATATCACAAATAAAACAACAGTACAACAAGTATAGCACAAGTATATATTGTATCACATAAAAGTATAAACAGAGAAGAGCATGCATATACATGACACGCCCTAAAATTGGTCCATGTCGTAGGGGCACCTTAAGCCTATATGAATTAGAGGTCGCCCCGATAACCCAACCTAATTATCACATCTATCACAAGGGTCGGGTGAATCCTGACGATAAGATAAGATGGCGAAAACATACTATAAGTCATAAACTTTATTAGATTCATTAAACTAGCCATTGCACCTAAGTCCACAATCATCCACAATACCTCAATACAAATAGATATTTAGAAATGTATATGTTGGGACAAGCCACAGACAATATCCAAACCAAGTCAAAATCAGATTAAGTCTAAAGATAGAAGAGCAAGAAGGAATGTCTTACGAAGTAAGGAACCTCAACACTCCAAAGTCAATGAACGAATTATTTCGATCACCTAATCACTATGCTGGAAGAGAAGATGATGTTCCAGCCCTTATGTCTTATGGGGACATAGCATTCAAATATGATTAGCGGTTGGTGCGCTAGCATGTAGCTCAAGGATAAGGATAAAATAACATCATCAATCAACAACAAATAGTATATCATATTTAACAATATTTATGACCTCTTCCATCCATATCGGTGTATCATATGCCAAACAAATAAACAAGTCTTAACAATATTCCCTAGCATTCAATCATGAGAAATAAAGTTGAGGACTCTGACCTTCCACACTTAGATTCAAACAATTCTTTTTAGGTATGGAACTTCAACCACATTAACATACGATTTAGAAAAAAGGACTTTTACCATGTATACCCTCAATAAGAAAGGGATTCTAACCATATTCAAATCCATCAAGTGAGGGACTCTAACCACACACTCACATTCATTTAGGCAAGGGACTCTAACTACATAACTACACATTAGGCAAGGGACTCTAACCTCATACAATATTAGATAGGGGACTCTAACCCAAGCCATTTCATTTTGCGAGACACTTCAACCTCAAGAGATCTTGTTGTGCAGGGGACTTTAACCATAAGTGATTTCATTAGGCAAGGGGTTTTAACCTAAAGCCCTTTCATTAGGAAAGGGACTTTAACCTCAAGCCATTATGACTATCATCATCGACATTGGGACTCCAACCATTTGTCCATACATCATCATCTATTCAATTCACACTCAAGGACTTTAAACTATTTAGACAGTCCAACACTATACATGACCACCCACATAGTCCTCACGGAAGCCTTTAATGCTCAACCATTCCAATAGGCCAATGCCTTAGTTTAATTTGTCATTCAATTCAATTTATGGTCATCAAGACCCTCACAAAATATTCACATTTCATAAGCAGTCTTATACCATATTCATACCACACTTTAGTTTAACACATAAATCAAGTTCATTTTTATGTTTAGGGACTTTAACCCCTCATTAACCATCAATCAACAAGGTCATCAACTTCACCATACATGGCTCATAATAACTTTACAATATCATAACAACTATTCATACTCATAGGGCTATTGACCTAGTACAAAACATCACCAAATAAGACTAGACAATTCACCTAGATATTTTCACAAACACCTTATGTGCATGCCGTTACCAAGGCCATTTTCATGGTAGAAATCATCAAGATTAGAGTTACTCAAGACTCACATGTTATACCGCTTAACACAATCACCCATATGTGCAAATCATCATTAGTAATATGTATAAAGACCGGTCTAAGCAAAAGTAAACATTATTCATCAGTAGGCAACAAAACCCTTTTCATTTGACTTCAAAATCACCATGTACACAAACTAATCCAAGTGTAAAATACATGGGTTTAGAGTTATTTATCAAGGGGAAAAGTTACATGCCTTAGAAAACTTGATTCACCAATAATCTTGACTTCACTTTCCCTTTTGAAGATCACCCTTGAAACCCTAGCCTTCAATTCTTCAAAGATGAGTTTGAGAGAGTGTTTTTGGATGTTTGATCCAATCAAAATGTGTTTAAGGAGGCCATATACACTTAAAGGGTTTTGGGTGTAGAAAATGACCATAAGGTTCTCAAATAAAAGCTTAAAATTGATTGTCCAGGTAGGTATAACTCACTTGAGTCAATCGTACCCTAGGGTAGGAGTGGTACCCTGACTCATACTCTAGGCTTCTCCACCAGTAGGCGCTCCCGTAGTCCGAAACGACTAGTAATGGACTACTCAATAATATAAGCAAAAGAATGTGGAATATATGAAATAAAGATCAATACATAGAAGAATCCCAAAACTTGGGGGGTATCAGTACAAGAGCTTCTAATATAAAAAAAGTACAAAAGTGAAATATCAAGAGAAAATACACTAATACAACTTATCTCTGAATACAACTTAGAGACTAGTCTAATAAATAAGAGAGAGATAAGTAATACTTTGAATGCCAGGAGCTCACTCTAAGTCTTTGAACCAGTGCTGCACCGTACAATACATACATCAATGGTGATAACTCATACTATGATATGCAAACTACAAAAGTATAGTATGGGTACCAAATGAATGGTGCTCAGTAAGCTACTGCCAACTGAGCTCTGAAGATAAAGAAGATATATACAACATATAAACAGAATGGAAACTATACCCAAAAGTCCAGAAATCATATGAAGAGTCAATAAGATAACAAGGAACAACTATCTTATTCATGTCCAAGAGTCTAACATAATAAGACAAAGGAAGTATTAGGGTGAACTATCCTATTCTATCTATATTTAATATACGTCAATGCTATATCGTATATCCCAGGTCAATATACAAATAAAGAGAGAAAGAAAGATATATAGTAATATTCAAGGCGAAGAAATGACTATACAATATAAACAATGAAAGATGGGATATGCGGGAGTATCATAGCTTCATATAGCTTGATATACACACACATACACATATATATATGTATATGAATATGAGGTCATCTCAAAGCATAACCTATATCATCATATTCACATTTTAAGACCTTATTACAAGACTATCAAGATTTAAATACTATCATACTCGGGGTTCCTAATCTACATGGCTAGACATGAAATAATCATGCATACTAATGCAATCATAAGATAGGAGAGGTCGAAAACGTACCTCAAATCCTGATACCAGATCAAAGACCAATCTGTCATAAGCTAGCTATAATAACAATCATAATAATGATAATAACAATATCAATAACAGAGAGAATAACAGACTACTCCCAAAAACTAAATACCTAGCCGAGCCTATGCGTACCCCACCACCCTAGTATCAGAAGGTTCAAGAAACATACAACAACACAAGGCATATTCTTAACCCATATATATGCAACCTTCCTATACCGGCTGATAAATATAGGTGCATACTGGTGATAGGCGATGCACATGCAAGAATGAATGCAAAGTATACAATCAATATCACAACTTATCATAACTATCCTCATCAGGACTACCATCATCATAATCAACCTCCGACCTTGCCTAGTATCAACACATCATCAATAGTATCCTCTGACCTTACCGGCTATCAACACATATCATCAATATATCCTCTGGCCTTGCCGGGTATCAACATCATCAGAATAGTATCCTCCGGTCTTGTCGGGTATCAATATCATTATACTAGTATCCTCCAGCCTTGTCGGGTATCAATATTATCACAATAGTATCCTCTGTCCTTGTCGGGTTTCAATATCATCCTAATAGTATCCTCCGGCTTTATCGGGTATGAATATCATCACAATAGTATCCTCCGGTCTTGTCGGGTATCAATATCATCATAATAGTATCCTCCGGCTTTACCGGGTATCAATATCATTATAATAGTCATTGCCAAATAACATGTATTAAAATACTTATAAACATAATCATATTACCATAGAATATCTATCTAGTCAATACTTCCCAACTACTCGTTATTAGATAACCAACACTTATTATTATAAAATCAGTAGTTCGCTATTCATCACATAACCTCTAGTTATTTAGCTAAATATTATTCTTGACATAATCCTTATTCATGGGATAGAAACTAACCACTATTTATTTGATAGCCAACACCTTATATCTAGTCAAGGTTCATCACTAGACCAAAACCTTCATTTATCCACCATTCATTATTATTAACTAGTCATCCTATATCCGATAATCATTACTACACAACATATTACCACTCGTCACCTAACCATTTTTTATTAACTGACACCATTCATAAACTAACCATCGTTATCTACCATGTTTCAGCTAAGCAAGATTCATTAGCTAATTCATTAGATTCCTAGCCATCAAGTGCTATAGTCCCCAATAGACAACTAGTTACCACATAGCTTAACTGTCTAACTAGAAAAGAAGTTATAAGATCATATCTCAGATATAGTCACATCATTTATAATGGTAAATATCATGAGCATACCAAATCTATGCATGCCATACACCAGTATTCAATTAGTGGAATAATAAACATCATACTGCATCTTCCTCCGTCCCATACTAGAGAGATGCGTATACAAACATATACATATTCATATTCATAAAATGTAATCACATCATCTATAATGATATACATTTATTGGCCATTCAATTAATAGCATAACATGGACCTTGGCCCATTAATTTATCCAAAATAATCACAATTTCAAAATCACAACCTTAGGCCCATACACATATTTAGGACTCTTATCAATAATTATATTTATAAGCCATATCATATCTCTAATCATCTCACATATAGGAGGCATCTCACATATAGGAGGCATAATATAAGTAAGCATGTAATCATCTCTCACACAAAAAACATCTCACATTTAGGAGACATAATATCAATAAGTATGTAATCATCTCTTACATAAGAGGCATCTCACATATAGGAGGCCTAATATAGAAAAACATGTAATCATCTCTCACACAAGAGGCATCTCACATCTAAGAGGCATAATGTATATAGACATTCAATCTTATATGGGATATTATATATCAATAGGTCATACATCATAACTACGAGGAATATAACTTCTCTAGGCCAATTTACATATCCAAGAGGAACATCGTCTATATAGGTCCAATAATCATGACTAAAGAAAATAGCAACTCTATAGGCCAATCATTAAGTCTAAGAGGAAATATCATCTCTATAGGCCAATCATCAAGTCTAAGAGGAAATAGCATCTCTATAGGCCACATAATGTATCTAGGAGGAATATCATCTCTAAATGCCCAATATCACTTCCATAAGGAGTACCATAACCACAACTCAAAAGCCATAATTCGAGAACATCAATACAATTTACCAAGTTATGAAGTGATCTTATTCTAAGGTTTACTACCCTTATCTATGTCTAACGTACACACTAACTCCACAAGACTTAACACAAGTTTAGGCCTAAGTAGGCCGAACGATCCTACTTCTAATCCACAATTTTCATAATTTGGCATACTATACCCCAAACTAGGCTAAGGTATCTAGTTCATCTTCAAGAAGTCAAATAAGCCATATTCAAGCCTAAGATAGAAACTTCTACTAGAAACAGGGGTAGTCAAGTATACTCTACACAACTTATGGTTTAAGACTACCACACTAGCCCAATAAGGCTAAATATAGAAATCATGCTTCAAATGCTAAAACCATATTCCGAACATAGCATTATATCATATCCATGCTATAACTAATCTAAACTAAAGAGGAAAGGTAATAGGATACAAAAAGTTTATAAACATGCCATCTTACGGGTCTAAAACCCTCATCTAATCCCCAAACATCAATAATCACGGTCAAGTCATCCTACTTATAATCAAGCCTAACATCCATATTCACACACAACATATATCACACATCATCTATTAAGAAAAGTTGATAGAAGCCTATCTCAAGGCCAAACCTCAAAACCTCACTTCATGCACCACATGGTCATTTTCACTTTACAATTCTCAAAATTCCACACACTATCAAAACCATAATCCACTCATCAATATAAGTCTAATGATACCCATATTGCACTATTGTGCTTTGGTTCAAAAAATAATAACAAAACCCCAAGTGGGTACCACATACGAAAAATGAGTTTTCGAGACCAACTCAATGTTCACACATGAGTAAGGAATCATAACCCTCAAAGAATTAGTGAAAACTAAGCATGCTCCAAGCATGACTTCCCAGATAACCTCCGTAGAGAAAACACTTCTAAGGGATTTCACCACAGGTATCCTCTATTCAACCAACACTCTCATTCTACTTCCAAAATAGCCAAAACTTAACTTCGACCGCTAACTGGCCTCCAACTAAACCGAAAAGATTGATAAGTATTAACTGAACCATAACACACTAATACCATCTCTATATCTACATAAATCAACAAAGGTTCATCACAACCAAAAGCAAACCAAGACATGAGTCATAAAACTGATTCAAAATCCAAAAGTAACCTTTCTTTGCCTTTTTGCACATTCTATCTACTCCAAGCCAGAAGGAAAATGACTTGAGTTTCATCCACACAATCTCATCACAGAGAACTCAAAGAACTAAAGTTGATCCGCTGAAAGTACATAAGGCAAATATGAGAATAAGCTCATAAGACATTATTTGGGCATAAAAATGGAGATAATCACAGAATGCAATCCATGCCAATGCCGCAACCAGTCCGAATGAAAATCAAACTATAATCTCAAAATCTAAGGTATAACTACTCACCACTGAATATTCCACCCTAGGATATATCATCCACCGATAATGAAGATATACTGAATGCAACTCGAGAATATTACTCTCCCTGAGTAAATCATCCAAAATTCCCAAAGAAAACTAAAACTCGAGGTCTAAACTGAAATAACCAATACGGGGCCCATGGGCTATCATCTGAACACTTATCAACTATAATCCAACCGACGTCTAGAAGACCAAATAGGCAACCAAGGAGTAGGATCAACTAGCCTATAAATAAAATCTGAACAAGGACAAGTATAAAACAAAAGTTGCACATAATCTCTACAACACTAAGTTGAAATCTCAATACCAAGGCTGAACTGCTTAATCTCAAATATCTAAATCAAAACTAAAAATGGGTAGGCATTAATGCTCCAAATCTATCATATTTTTGAATCACCATTCTAAGGAGTCAAAATCCAAAATTTGGCCTATAAGGCTATATCAATGTCCACTATCTCAAATCAACTCTAGTTTCTAAAATTTGACATATCCGGGATAAACCATACCAAGCCACATTCGAGAAATATCTGGAGAGTAAAATCACCTATAGAGATAACCACTGAATGATGACACAAGCAACCAAATCTATATCAGCTGGAGGGAACGAAACATTGCCATAAAATAGGAATCATGCCAAAGAAAAAATCACTAGCTGAAAATGCATATAACCCACTCCATATCTGTTGGAGGGCATGAACTATCCAAATATACTCAGAACTTCTCAAGGCTGAGAACCACACCAGTGAAGGCAAAAACTTTAGCAACTCAAAGAAATATAACTTAAGACGGTACTAACAAATCTAATACTCCATCCAGGCAAAGAAATAGCCCCCGGCTCATATCATTGAGGAGAATTACTCCACCAAGCCTCACAAGGATGAACAAATGCTGAAATTAGGATTTCCTTAATCCAACCAAGAACAACATGATCGAAGGAAAAATACCAATCTTAAAACCAAGGTCAAGGGCAAGGTCAAGACCACCACCAGAGTACCAACAACTTGAGCTAAATAGTTTCTAATTTTCCAACTTAAGAAGCGATCATGGGAAAGGCCACCTACCTCAACTTTCCAACTTTACTAGACAAAACCCTATTACAAGGACAAATGAGTATCCAATATCCATACTAACAACAAGGAAATCTATCATGAGGGAACAGACCCAACATACCTATAAGATAAATCCACGATATCTCAATATCAAATATCACATCGCTATCAGACGAAGAAAAAGCCATAAACAAAGAACGAACCTTAAAATAGCCCATCTCATAAATGGGTTATACCATAAAAGATTACCAAAACAAAAGTTTTTGTAACCCAAGAGGCAAGTTTAAGAATATCAAACTAAAAAATAGGCAACATAACTGAACTGCTGACTCAAAAACACAAAGAACTATGGAAGGTAACTTACTTTTGATACCATAATACATCCTCAAAATAGATCTTATACAGCTAACCAAAAGGGAACGCAGTCAACCTCACCACGCTAGGGAAAGGAAAATATCAAATTGGGCTATATCTACTCAAGCCACCAAATAAATTCACATGAAAATAAAAGTCTAACTATATAACACTAGTCTATACAACTACCCAATGAGAATCAAATTCATCATGTAACAACATCAAGTAATAATATCAAGTAATATCAATAATCTCACATAGAGGTAGCAATAGCAACGATAATATTACTATCAACATACTGAACATACTGTACTAAAATGAATATAAATATCATGTACCACTCAAGGCCATAATAGGGCTAATGTGCCAAGATAAATGAGACTCCAACCCAAAATCACTCCCATAGGGGAAAACATCAATATATATCTACTCCATCCACTACTAAAAGAAATAAATCATAGAGTAGTAACATAATCATGAATTCAACAATAAGGAACATAATGACCTATATAAATTCATCAAGGCATACAATCATCAATGGGTATGAAACCCCAATACACATAATAATAGATAAATATGAGAAATAAAAGCACACCAATTGTGGTAAAATCCACAGTCACATGCCTAATGAGCATAGGAAAAATAAATCCGAATAGGTCAAAATCAGGCTGAGCAAATAAATCATCATTGCATCAAATGTACCATCTCTAACTGAAGATGTCACAATATCACAAACTGATCTAACTAAGCTAAATGACTGGAATCTTATGTTAGGGACACACCCTAGACTATTAGTTGGTCTATTTTCGGCTGTAATAATTCTTGAAGTATCGATATGGAGAGAACGTAAATTAAGCCCAAATGGCTGGCCAACTGACGCTAAGAGAAATTCACAAAATTATATCCAACTTTTGAAATGACAACCTATTTTAGGAACTCTAGGCTAGTGGTGAATACCTGCTAACTCTAACTGGTCACCTATCTTATAGCAGAGGCAATCTCTAGCCAGTGTCTCACCACAATACAACCAAACTAAGATCCTAGAATACTTTGAGATACTACCCCTCATAATCTAGAATAGTCTCCATGGATCTAAGAACCATACTCCACCCGCAAGTCTGATGGGGACTCTGCCTAAATTTTTTTTGGCTGCTACTAGAGATCTGTGATATCTATCTCTGACTCTCAAGTCCAATACTGTGATGAAATTCTAGAAACACGTGTTGGAGTCTTATCCATATGTATTCACAATATCACATCGTCCTTTGGGGATAGAATAGAGTCAAAGAATATATTCAAGGTTCGTAGAAATGCGGACACACGATAAGGAGTCATGATGTGAATTTCCTAAAATATCACTGTAGCCTCCCAAAGATAGGTTATAGATATCTTCGCACTGATCTCCAAGATTCTTCTAACACTTAGCTCTTGAATTAATACACTAATGAAAACTAGGCTCTGATACCAATTTATCATGACCCAATTTTGTCAGTTCATGATGGTGCCTACCATAACCCACCAGTAGGCAAGCCAATCTATAGTCCAGAATAGCTAGCAACAGACTACTCAATTATATAAGAAAAATAATATGTAATATATGAAATAATGATCAATTTAGAAAAGAATCCCAAAACCTGGTAGTATCAGTACAAGAGCTTCTAATATAAAAAGAGTGCAAAAGTGAAATATTAAGAGAAAATCTACTGATACAACTTATCTCTAAATACAACTTAGAGACTAGTCTAATATATAAGAGAGATATAAGTAATACTCTAAACGCCAAAAAATCACTCTAAGTCTCTGAACCAGGCTGCTTCGCCCGATGTACATATCAATGTTGATAACCCATAATATGATTTGCAGGATTCAGAAGTGTACTATCAATACCAAATGAGTAGTACTTATTAGGCTACTGCTAACTAAGCTCTAAAGATAAAGCAGATATGTACAACATATAAACAAAATTAAAACTACACCCAAGAGTCTAAAAATTATATGAAAAGTCAATAAGATAATAAGGAACAACTATCTTATTCATGCCCAAGAGTCTAACATAATAAGACTAAGAAAGTATCAGGGTGAAATATCCTATTCCAGCTACATTCAATATACGTCAATGTTATTGATGTCGCTCAAAACTATACTCCAATTAGAAGTATAATGCTATTGATTGCAAATATAATAACCCAACTAGGTTAATATCGATCCCACAGGGAAACGTGAATAATTGCTTGCCTTGATGTAATGCACGAGCAGTACAGGAAAGTAAATGGGGAGATTTTGTTATCAATTGCAAATAGTTACCAACTCTTAAGTGCTTTTGAGTTGTGAACAATATGAGACAAAGAATAGGTTTGTGTTCCTCCTGGCTTCTCAAATCCATAAATTTCTTGTGATAAACCCAACTATTCTGTTGCTCTGCATGCAAAGTCTACAAGATGAGTCTTATCAACTGCCGGGTAAGCTCGAAGATAAATTTGACCCTTTACCAGGTAAGTCTCAGGGTGTTACCTTATTTCCCCTTGCTAAGACCTCAGTTCACTCATCGGGGTAGGATTAAGGGATTAGATGAGATGCAGGGACAAAAAGGTAGAGTTAGAGGTCCCAAATTACTATCTTAACTTCTTTTCCCAATCAAAAACTCCTTTGTAGGGATGAGTATGAATATAAGCTATCTTAAGGTATGACTGATACTTGAGATTAATTATTGTGAAGCTCACACTTTCTCTACGTAGCTAATCTGCTAGGGTTCCCATAACCTTAGCTAAGGAAATTTACCGCTCATGTTTGTGCAAGAAACCATGATCATCAGTGAATAGCACATAAAATCAATTACAAAAGAATAAGAATAATAAACTCAAAAGTCTCTAATTGAATAAACCTAAAATCTCAAGAACAATTGTAACAGAATTGTAATAATATGAAAAGTATGAAAGAATGTGTAATAGAACCTAATAAAATATAAACCCAAGGGTATTTATAGTATCTAAAAAATAACTAAAACTCCTAATAAAAATAGAAAAGGCAAAGTAATGTCGACAGTCGGTATGACTCAATGTTTCCTCATATCGGCTTAATACGAGTCATACCCTACCCTCTCATATCAATTCTAGTGTCTGATCTTCCCAAGGCTTCCACTTTTTTTCAGCATACAAATTCTTCAAATAAGGCATAACTGAGTGTACAACTTATGTCCTTTAATCGTATCCACCTGGGTCTTCAGTCTCTCCGAGTATTGAACATTGGTTTGTATATGACATCCCTATAAGAGTCGTACTTAAACTTCCAACTCATATACTTTTGACACTTTAATTCTGGGATGGCAGCTTAGTTTCTTTTATGCTTATGAATGTCTTGTAGGACTTGTATCCTGGCTTACAGCTCGTACACTTGAGTCGTATCTTCCTCACACTTGAATCCTCAAGTTAGCTTTTGGTTCTGTTACTTATACGATTCAGCATATGAATCATATCGGATGGCTACGACTTAGGAGATAACTCATATGCTGATCAGAGTTGTTTTTTTTAGGTTTTTTCAGGTCTTTTTCATCTCTCTTCATTCAAATATTGGTGTAAACCTATTTTACCTGTAATTCACACCAAAGTGCATTGTATCCTACAAAATATCCTAAGTTCACGCATAAATTAGTGGTTTTAAGCATCAAAAGTTTTGTTTTTCCATAGATATCAACACCATCAACTTAGACTTTTGCATGTCCTCAGGCAAACAAAACCAAATAACTACTTTTTAGCATTGAGGTGATGCTTCAACAGGAAGATCATAACCTACCTATGGAAGTGATTTTGGATTTAATTTACATCGTGTTGTCCCCCCTCCTAATACCAACTTTCAATACTTAACTACGTATAACAATTTAGCACACGTAGAAATATAAGGGAATTTGATGATGGTATTACATTAGCAATATACTTAATTTACATTAGTCAAACAATCTAGCAACTTAGCAACATAACCCATATGCGCTTACAGATAAAGAAATCCCATTCACTCTTCTGTTGGACAAAATAATCTATTAAGGGATATAACAAATGACCCGCTCACTCATATAGAAGTATCACCAATGTGCACAGAATGCCATAGGCTAGCCCATATGCTCTTTTCCTAAATTGTCAGACAACCATGGTAAGATCACTATAGGACTTTACTTGGCTTGTCATGTAGGCTTGGGGCTAGTGTGATATTATTTGGGATTCATTTAATGAATAAGCCTCCTGGACACTATGCTTTTCTTGGAGTCCACATACACTTGCGTTTTTTCTATGTTTCCACCCTTATGTCTCCCTTTTAATTTTAAGCACATTCTAAATGGGTTACGTGTGGTTCTCTTAGAACTTATTTATCTTATTCTTTTTTGTTTGATTTTCAATTCAACTTTCTTTTCACTGCACCTTCTCATGTTTAACCTATTTTTTCTTTTTATTATTCCCACTTTCTTCATTCTCATTTTTCACTTACACACCCCTAACATCGCTATTCTAAACATAGGCAATTTTCCTGAGTTGAGGTGCACATTATCCACAAGAGGACTAGGACCAAATTAGGTTCATTGGAAGTTTAAATGGGAAGGTGACAGGTGTAATAAGAAAAATTGATTTATTAAGGCTCAAATATTTGGATCAAAGGGATTTATTCAATTGGTTAGGGAATTTTAGGCTTAAGTGGTCACATACAAAAAGGGCCTATAATCATCTCCTACCTAACTATCCTAGACCTAGGTAAAAGCAGCTGGGAAAGTTCTAGATTCTGACAAAACCATGAACTCAGTAATTCTCACACACACTTGCACAGGGCTACATTACTAAATACTAGTTATCCAACTATGCAACAGTTTTGTCACTAATTGTTCTATCCCTAATCCTAATGCCATTATCCGATTTATAACAGTTTCCCACAAGTATACCAATCACACAACTAAACCAAAATTTTGAGGGGACTAAACTTTTTTGTCAACACAATTTCAGCACAATGTCAACACCAATTTTTCTGTATTACCCCATACTTTTCCAAGCTTAAATTTGTCCCTAGAATGTCAAGAATTTGCTTCAAAATGAATACCATTTATTACATGTGGTATTTTCAAGATTTTGACTAGTTATTGTGTGGAAAATTAAATAAGCTTTCTATCGATACCAAATTACCCCAAATCCTACACTCGGTAAAGGAGTTATGATATTTTTAAGTTGACAGTGTGTCACCTGGACTCTCAGCGCATCGCGGAGCTAAGCAAATTGGAAGTTGTCAAGTTCCAGTGAGACTCTGCGATTCCACCACATTGTAGAGGAGTCCCATTTCACATTTGTCAATTTCCAGCAAGCCTAGGCGATAGTGGTGCATCGCACCAATGGCCAAAATAGCAAAGCTATAGGGCACCACAATGGTGGCACATCGCATTGCATGCCAAGTTCCCATTAGTCAGTTTCCAGTGAGCCACTGCGATAGTGGTTCATCGCGGTGGCATGGTAAATCAGGATTTTTGTTCCTTTTCAGTTCCGATTAGAAATTTAAAGGGGCTCTTGGGTCAATTCCCAAGGCCTCTAAATCCATCCAAACACACGATTTAACCCTATTACAAACCTTCTATGCTTATATTCATCGAAATTTCTCTCAACTAAAATCCTAAGCTTCATCATTCAACTTCAAGAATACCCAAGATTCCACCATTCTTTTCCCAAATCAGTTTAAGATTCAAAGTTCCCAATTTAAGAACACCAAGAATTATCATTCAAGAGCACAAATAGGATCTCAAAAGCAAAGTTGTTCATCTAGTTCATCATCCAAGGTATGTGGGGTTTTTGATAAAGGATAAACCTTTCATCCTTGTGCCTAAAACTTAATTTTGGTTTCAATTTTTCTCAATATTTTATGATTTTCAATGAAATTTAAGTTAGGATTGATACCCAAATCCTTATTATTTTAGTTTATGAAATTATTATGATATTTAAGGCTCCAAATGAAAGAAAATTACATATATTCATATTTGAAATTATAAGATTCATATTATGAGTTATATACCATTATCTTGACTGAGATTGTTGAAAGCCTTTAAGATGATTATTAAGCTTGAATTTTAAATCTGATTATTGATGTAATTATTGATCCATTAAAGCTTTATACTTTGATTCCTAAGTACTATTGATGATTTTACAAGGAGATTGTGATCTCAAGTCCTATTGACAAGTTTTGATTAGTCCTTTCAAAAGCAAAGATTGATATTTTGATCCTAAGCTAAGATAGGAATCTACCTTATTCATACGATTTATGATTTAAATAAAAAAGAAGCATAATTGGTTTTAATCACGAACCCTTGTACTATTTTAAGGTGGATTTTCCAAAAGTTCTGAGCAATAAGTATAAGAGTAGTATTTAGCACCAAGTTTGGTATGATTCGAAGGTCTCATGCCCCAGAACTACGAGCCATCATAGGTTTTAAGCGCCCATAGTGGGATAAGATAGTGATCACTTAAGTTAAGGTTCTATTTTGATGGAAAGGATAGAAAAACTCTCCCCAATGTGGACAAGACATTAGACTCCATGTCATCTCACATGGTTTATGTCGGTTAGAAGAACCTCCCAAAAGATATCCCCTACTCTTAAAATAGTCTATTGGCCTAAAACTTTAAGATAAAAGCATATGTTTTGAAAGCTATGGTTTTAAGATTCTTAAAGTCTTGAGATAAAGTATTTTCTTTTTTAGAGTAGTTTTTAAAGAGTTTCCTTTCAGACTACAGATATTAGAACAGAGAGAGTAACAGAAATTATTTTAGAAAACTAAGTGTAAAGGCTCATAAGTTTTACTCAGATTATGTTTTAAAGAAAGATAGTAACTTCAAATTTCAGCTTTTAGAATTCAGATTTTAGCGTGAGTCCTTTCTACACTTAGACAATATGACTTAAAGAGAGAAAAAAAGTAAAACCTTTATAACTAAATATTATGGCTCACAGGACTTATAAAGTATGTTTTGCTTCCTATTGCTGCATATTTTAGTATTTTAGATATTCCAGCTTATGTGAGTCATTTACATTTAGCATGCATCATTTTACAAATTATGATGATTGATATTATGTTTTATATATCCATTAACTCCCATATACTCAGTAAATCCTCAAAGTACTGATCCATATATATGTCTATGTGATATATTGTCTCATAATATAGGTACGAGTTGTAGCATGCATACCATATTCAGACAGCTTACAAATTTCAGCCAGCAAATGATGAGTCCTACGTACTTTTGAGCTGTAATCAATATGAGACGAAGACTCGGTTTGTGTTCCCTATAGCTTCTCAACTACATAAATTTCTCGAGATCTTCCAACTGTTCTATTACTCTGCATGCAAAGTCTTTAAGATCAGTCTTATAACCTGCCAGGTAAGCTTGAAGATAAATTTCACCCTTTACTGCGTAATTCTCTAGGTGTTGCCTTGTTGCCTCTTCTAAGACCTCAGCTCACTCATCGGGATTAGATGAGACGTGGGGGACAAAAAGGTGGAGGTAAAAGTCCCAAATTACTGTCCTAACTTTTTTTCCTAATCACAAACTCCTTTGTGGGGATGAGTGAGAATACAATCTATCTTAAGGTACGACCGATACTTGAGATTAATTATTGTGAAGAAGATTAAGATACATGGAGAAATGCTAGAACAATTGAGGCTCACACTTTCTCTACATAGCTATTCCGCTAGGGTTCCCACAACCCTTGCTAAGGAGGTTAGTCGCTCATGTTTGTGTAAGAAACCATGATCATCATTGAAGAATGCATAAAATCTATTGCACAAGAATAAGAAGAATAAACTCCAAAGTCTTTAATTAATAAACATTAAAATCTCAAGAACAATTGTAATAGAATTGTAATAATTTGTAAAAGTACGAAAGAATGTGTAATAGAACGTAACCTAATAAAATATAAACCCAAGGGTATTTATTGTATCTAAAAAATAACCAAAAATCCTAATAAAAATGGGAAAGGTAAAGTAATTTTGGCAGTTTTTATGACTCGATTCTAGTGTCTGATCTTCCCAAGGCTTCCACTTTCTGTTCAGCATATGACTTTTTTATATGAGTCATAACTGAGTGTACGACTTGTGTCCTTAACTCGTATCCACCTGGGACTTCAGTCTTTTCAAGTCTTAAATAATAGTTTGTATATGGCATCCCTATACGAGTCGTAGTCAGAATTCTGACTCATATAGTTTTGACACTTCAACTCCTGGATGGCAGCCTGTTATGCTTACGACTGTCTTGTATAGCTCATATCCTGGATTACGACTGGTTTACTTGAGTCGAATCTTCCTCACACTTGGATCCTCAGGTTGTCTTTTGGTTCTGTTACTTATAAAATTCAGCATATGAATCGTATCGAATTCTTACGACTCAGGAGCTGACTCATATGCTGATCAGAATTTGTTCTTTTTAGGTTTTTTTCTTCTCTTTTCATTCAAATACTATTGTAAACCTGTTTTATTTGCAATTCACACAAAAGTGCATCATATACAATAAAGTATCCTAAATTCACGCATAAATTTATAGGTTTAAGCATCAAAACTGTTGTGTTTCCATTCCACATCAGCTATACCGTATATCCCAAGACAATATACAAATAAAGAGAGAAATAAATATATAGTGTAATATGCAAGGCAAAGAAATGACTATACAATATGAACAACAAAGGATGCGGTATGCAGTAGTATCATAGCTTCATATAGATTTATATAGCTTTATATATATATATATATATATATATATATATATATATATAAGAAAATGAGGTTATCTCAAAGCATAACCTATATTGATGTTGGGTGTATTTATGCATTCTAGTGTCATTATTCTAGACTTTTTAGCCTTGTTTTAAGGATGATTCGCATGATATATGGGTTGATAATGATATAAATATCCATCTATGTATTAAAGTATGTGATTACAATGTTCAAAGTGTATTCCAAACAAGTTTGTACTAAAATGAGTCATTTAGAGTTCAATCATGGAAACTAGCGTTACAAGCTTAAGCTAGGTGCTTGTCTAGTCGACCCGTTGGATTCTAATGTGTTTAATGTATTCCAAAGGGTTTTAATGTGTAAATATGGGTAGAATAACTTGTTGGTAATGTGAAAAGATCAATTTAATTATGTGTTGAGGTGGAACAACAAGTTGAAGATCAATATGAAATAGCCTAGTCAGCTTGTGTTTTTGATTCATCGACACAGATAGTGTATTATGACTGTCTCTAATTCATGGTGTGTTATTGTGTAGGTAGCTTTGTGAGCTGAATATAATGATATTATGATGTTGAATAAGCTGGAAATTAAAAATAAACAACACCACAAGACAAGGGAATGAAGAAGACACTCAACACTTAGCCAAAATTTTGGAAGCAACTTTCAGAGGGACCATGTAGATGAGCCCGCGGTGCCTTCGATGGATTAGGGATCTAAAGTAGGTGGATAATTTACTAGAGTATCTCTCTATATCAGGCTCAACCTTGGCTGGAGTAGTGCTATAAATACATCATTAGAAACATTTTTAATTATCTTTGAACGTCTTGGAGGATACTTGGACTTCATGTCCTCTTCCGCCTCCCAAGTAGCTTTCTCAAACTTTTGGTTCCTCCATCTAACCTTCACCAAAGCCACTTCTTTCATTTGAAACCGGTAAAATTGCCAATCCAAGATCCTCACTGAGATCTCCTCATAGGACAAAGAGTCTGAGATATCAACATCCTTCAAGGAAACAACCACGAAGGATCACTCACACATTTCCGCAAAATAGATACATGGAAAATTGAGAAAATACAGTTCACTCTAGAAGAAAAGTCCAACTCATAGGCAACATTGTCAACCCTCCTCACAATTAAGTAGGGACCAACATGCCGAAGTCTAAGCTTCCCTTTTTTACCAAACCACATCACTCCTTTCATGGGAGAAACTTTCAAGAATACCCAATCTCCAACACTAAACTCTAAGTTCCTATGCCTCACATCTGCATAGGACTTTTGGCAACTTTAAGAGGTTTTCAATCTATCACGAATCACCTTTACCTTCTCTAATGCTTGGTGAACTAAATAAAGGCTAAGCAACTTACCCTTGTGTAATACCCTGTATTTTCCTAGCTTAAATTAGCTCTCAGTTTATTAGTTATCCAATATAATTTTTTTGAAGTGCTTATTATTTTTCAGTTTAGAACCTGCCATTGCGTAGGAAATTGAATTAACTTTCCAAAGATATAAAATTTGCCTAAATTCGATAACTGGGCAAGAAGTTATGGCTATTTTAAGTTTTAGTTGTTAAACACCATAATTTAGGCAAGTAATGCATCACGGAGTAATCCAAAATGGCAATTGTCAATTTCTAGTTAGGTATCGCGATACCATCACATTACGATAAAGCTCATTTTCACATTTGTCAATTTCCAGTAAGCCAATGTGATGGTACCACATCGCACCGAGCGTTTCCCATCTAGTATTTCAATGCGATTCCACCATGTCGCACCTCTAACCACATTTCCAGTTGTCATTTTCTAGTGGCTTGGCACGATAGCAACGTGTCACACCAGGACTCAAAATCGGGTTTTCAATGAAGAAAATTAAAAATGTTCCAGGGGTAATAGGGTCTTTTTCGATGACCCAAATAAGGCTTAAACATGAAATTATGCCCTAAATACCCTACTATATCATTATTTACTCACTTTTCTCAAGATTTAAAAAATTCTCTCTCAAAGATGCAAAAACCCTAGTTCAAAAAATCAAGGTCAATCCTCAAGAAATCCTCCAAGAACCTTCAAGAAAGAATCTTCTAAGGTATGTTAGGTGTTCATCTATGGGTTCCTTTCACTGATAGAGTCCACGAATCCATTTTCAAATTACAAGATTGTTGGATTATTAACATCCATGATTAAATTGAATTGAATTCATGTTCATGTTATTATGGGGTCTTAGTCCATGATTAAATTACAAGCCTTCACGAAATTAAATAGCATGTGTGATGAATATGTGATTATATTGATAAACCCTTGAATTTACAAAATGATTAATGTGTCTATGATGTTAATTGGATTTAATCCATGTTTATTATAAGATTCATGAAATTAGATTAGTATTTTATGGAGAATTATATGAATTGTATGCTAAACCCATGAAATTATAAGTTTGGGCATTGTAGTGGCCATGTTTATATGTTATCCGTGATTATGTGCATGAAGTTGTGCTTCCCAAGTGGTTGATAGAATGTCTATGTGAATAAAGTGATGAAATTATGACATGTTAGTATATGTACAAGCTTATGCCCTACAAGTGTTTGATAAAATGTCTCTATAGATGAAATATAAACATGTGTACATTGTTATGCTTTGCAAGATCATGTGATGCTTTACTTTTCATGCTATCGAGTCCTGGGGGGTATTTAATACCCGACAATTTAGTTGTTTACCTAGATCCAGTATCAGTTACAGAATAGTATCAGTCATGTCATGATCAGTAGAACTTAGTCAGTTATAGAACTCAAGAAAACTCAGTAGACTCTATAGCAGTCCAGTCTAATTCAGTATAATCAATTTAGTGTCAATTCAGCTGGGAGTAGGATTCAGCATCGAGCGAGCCTAGGGATGGGGGCTCATCCATTAGTTAGGACTGGATCCCTAGAAGCAATCCCTAATTTTCAGAACTACGTAGCCAGCGTAGGTTATGATATGTCACCCATTAGATAGGAGTGACATACTCAGGGATCACCCGCTAGTTTAGGACTGATCTTAGGGGTCGCCCGTTAGTTAGTTCTGACTCCACAACCCATGTTAGTACTCGTGGTATGGTATTAGCACCCTTCCAACTGGGGTCACAGGTTGGACCCCTATCAGCTCATATTTAGGGCATGTCGGTTAGATGATTACCTCCCACAAT
This sequence comes from Capsicum annuum, assembly GCF_002878395.1. NCBI lineage: Eukaryota > Viridiplantae > Streptophyta > Magnoliopsida > Solanales > Solanaceae > Capsicum > Capsicum annuum. The sequence goes on from NC_061111.1 coordinate 187,552,152, forward strand.
TTCAGTTTCAATCTTCAGTTTAGAATTCAATTCAATTTCATAGAATTAGGACTGTCAGACACAGTCAATCAGAATTGGTAAATCAGTTAACAGTAACTTTAGATATCAGTTATTCAGTTATCAAGACTCAATACTTAGCTTCAGTAATGCTCAGATATAGTATATATATTTATGTATGTCCACAGTATTCCATACTTAGTGATTTCAGTAGTATCAGTTACTCACATACTCCTACATTCAGTTACTCTATATTGTTCATGCATTTGAACTCTTGCATTCAGCCTTACCTTATCTAGCATACTAGTACATTCCACATACTGACCGCATACTCTTTTTTTGCGCTATGATGTTTTATATCATAGGTTTGGATGCTCAGGTTCCTGACCGTGCTTAGACAGATCCAGTCAGCAGTCACAGATTTAATAGTGAGTCCTCATCTATTGAGGGCATACTTTTATTTCAATATTTCAATTGTTGGAGTTAGTTGGGGGCTTGTCTTATCAACTCCACTTTCAGATAGTTCAGATTAGAGACTTTCAGGCTAGATTTTTCAGATATTATTCAATTTTATGGATTGTTATTTCAGATGTTATATTTTATAAGTATTTTAGATTTTGAACCTTATGGCATTTCAGCCTAATTCTGCATTTATTTTAGTATTATTATCCAGTGCTCATAGTAGATATCAATCATGGGTTAGCTTGTGGTCCTTCAAAATCGTAAGCACCGTGTCGCGACAAGGGGGTAGTCTCAGGTCTTTACACCTTGTCAACTTCATACCACCCAACAGGATATCGATATCTCCTACCATACAATGCCTCAAAAAGGTCCATGTCAATACTTGAGTGGTAACTATTATTATAGACGAATTCAATCAAAGGTAAGTGGTCATTCCAAATACCACCATAATCATTTACACAAGCTCGCAACATATCCTCCAATGTTTGGATAGTCCTCTCCGCTTTCCCATCCTTTTGTGGGTGGAAATCAGTACTAAGGCACACTCTAGTACCCAAACCTTTTTGGAACGTCTTCCCAAAGTGGGATGAAAATGGAGGATCACAATCCAAAATAATAGAAACTAGAGCATCCTGCAACTTCACGATTTCCGTAAGATAAATCTTCCGTCGAGTAATTAGTCCTCATGGGAAAAAAGTGAGAGGACTTGGTCATTCTATCAACAATGACCGAAATAGAATCATATTGATCCTGATATCGAGGAAGACCGGTAACGAAATCCATATTAATTGCCATCCACTTCCAATCGGGCAACACAATATCTTAGTACATTCCCTCGAGCCTCATGTGCTCAACTTTTACTCGTTGATACACCATACACTTGGCCACGTAACTATCCACATCCCATTTCATATTACCCCACCAATAGAACTCTCTAAGATCATGATACATCTTAGTGGAATTGGGTTGGACAGCATAATGAGATTTATGAGCTCAGCCATAACCCTTTCCCTCAATCCACCGACATCGGGAACACATAGCTACCTTGATATCTCAATATACCATCACCAATAATCACAAAGTTCACAACTTTGTGTTGACCCACATTACTCTTGATATTTATCGTTGGGGTCCAGTAATTTCTTTTCCCTTATCTCAACCACAATCCAAGACCCCACTATGTTGGAATATATTGGGTTTGTTGTTGTTGTTATCTCAACCACAAGAGACGAGTGAGATACCAGATGCACAAATACACCACCATCCTCAAAGTACGCAAGTCAAACTCTCAGATTAGCCAAACGGTGAATATCCTTCACTAATTCTCGCTTATATTCATTCACATGGGCCAAACTTCCCATGAAAAATCTACTAAGAGCATCAGCGAATACATTAGCTTTATCGGGGTGGTAATAAAGACTCATATCGTAGTCTTTTAACAACTCAAGCCACCTTATTTTCCTGAGGTTCAACTTCTTTTGAGCAAACACATATTGAAGGCTCTTATGATCGGTAAAGATAACAACATGAACCCCATAAAGATAATGTCGTCGAATCATTAATTCAAAAACCATGGCTAACAACTCTGGGTCATGAGTACGGTAGTTCTTTTCGTGAACTTTTAATTGCCTAAAAGCATAGGCCACCATCCTACTATGTTGCATCAAAACACAATCGAGACCAATACGAGAAGCATCACAATAAACTACAAAACCTTTATTACCTTCGGGTAAAGTCAAAATTGGAGCCGACGTCAATTTATCTTTCAACTTCTCAAAACTACCATCGCATGCATCCGACCACAAGAACTTGACCTTCTATAGTGACCGGCTAGATCGAAGAAACTCCAAATATCAGTTGGAGTCATACGTCTTGACCACTTCTTAACCATCGTAACATTTTGGGGATCTACTATGATCCCTTCACTAGAGATAGCATGACCAAGAAAAGCTATGACTTTTAGCCAAAACTCACACTTGGAGAACTTGGCATACAAACGATGATCCTTCAAAGTTTGCAACACGACACGGAGGTGATCGACATGATTCTCCTCACTCTTAGAATAGACAAAGATATCATCAATGAAGACAATAAAATACATGTCCAAGAATTGATAGAAGACCCTATTCATAAAATCCATGAATGCTGCCGGGTCATTGGTCAACCCAAAAGACATGAAAAAAAACTCATAGTGACCATACCGGGTTCTAAAGATAGTCATAGGAATATTCATATCTCTAATTTTAAGCTGATGATAACCCGATCTAAGATCAATCTTTGAAAAATACTCCACACCCTTAATGTTATCAAGCATATCATCTATCCTAGGAAGAGGATATTTATTCTTTACGGTCAGTTTGTTAATCTAACGATAGTCAATGCACATATGAAGGGAACCATCCTTCTTGCACACAAACGACACGGGAGCACCCCAAGAATACATACTAGGATGGATAAAACCATTATCTAGGAGGTCTTTTAGTTTGTCCTTAAGCCCTTTTATCTTCAATGGAGCCATTCGATAAGGAGGGATGGAAATCAGACGAGTTTCCGGAACAAGATCAATCCCAAAATCAATTTCCCTATCGGGAAGAATACTGAGAAGATCATCAGGAAAATCATTAACCACAGTAATGGATTCTAAAGAAGGCTCTTCCGAGTTAGAATCTTTAACTCGGACCAAATAATACAAACACCCCTTTGAAATCAACCTTTGGGATTCAAGATAAGAAATGAATCTTCCCTTAGGCACCAAAGAACCACCTTCCCATACAATGACTAGCTCATTAGGGAATTTGAACATGACCCCTGCAGGCTTGACAATCTAAGGAAGCATAGCACAAATGCATCCAATCTGTCCCCAAAATGATAACAAAATCGACCATGTCCAACTCTATCAAGTCTACAAGAGTACATCTACCACCATTAGATACCCCCCTAAAGACCCTTCTAGCTATTACAGATTCTTCTATGGGGGATAGAAATAGGAAAAAAAATTGATAGACTCTCGGAACGACAATCAAGATGCACAGCCACATACAGGGTAACATAAGAAAGTGTAGACCCTGGATTAAGCAAACAATATACATCAAGGGAGAAAAGTCTTGATATACCCATGAAAACATCAGGAGACTCCTCAGAATCCTGGCGAGTAGCAAGTTCATACAAGCGGTTTCGGCCAGTGTCAGTGCTAGAAGCATAAGCAAAATCAGACATAGCACCCCTTGGTGCAGGAGTAGATGGAGTAGCAATAGAAGCCCTATTGTCCCAAGAAGTTGCTAGAGGGGGGAACTCACATTGCATGTGCCTGATATGACCATAACGAAAATATTTTTTTCTACCTTTCTTACATTGACCAAATGAATTTGACCACAAAATCTTCAAGGAGGGTGGGGTAGAGCCGACTGAGCACTACTAAACTGAGATCGACGATCATCCAACGACTTTGGGAAAGGAGAGTAAACACTAGCCGAGGGGAAAGAATCTGAACTCCCCTACTACTTCCGTGGCCACTTACCCCCATCTCTACCTCTAGGTTTGGAGGACCTAAACTTCTTCTATTGCCTTTCACTAAACTCAACTTGCTTCTTTTTCTCTTCTTCCACTTATTGCATATACACTACCAACCTAGAAAGGTCCATATTTTAAATCAACAAGGTTTCCTTGCTCTCAAGGACTAACTCACGAGACAATCCCAAGATAAATTTACATATCCTACCCTCATTCTAGCGACCATCTCGGGAGCATACCTTGACAATGATGGAATTTAAGTTATACTCTTGAACGGACATCCTTCCTAGCTTCAAGTTCACAAACTCTACCACTTTTGCTTCCCTCAAATCTTGAGGAAAGAAGCAGTCTAAGATAGCCTCAAAAAAATCCTCCTACATGGAAGGACCAGTATCTACACCTCTAGAAAACTCCTACCTCGATACCATTGGTACGCTACATTTTTCAATTGGTAGGAAGAAAACTAGATGACTTTAATTTCAAAGCATGTGTAATTCAGAAGATCTTCTCTTTTTCATCAATGAAGCCTTGAGGATCTTCTTCAACCTTTGTACTAAAAACATAGGAGGGATCAACCTCATGAATTGGCCAATTCTTGTGGCCTCAGAAGAAATAGTAGCTAGGGCACCATGCTTCGATTGAGAGGCTACTAATTGAGTCAAGAGTTTGATAGAGCAACAAAACTCTGCATTAGTAGCATCCCCTTGAGGTGATGGAATAAGAGGGTCACTCTCATAGTCGGGGTTGGTAGGGATAGGCGAAACTCCATGAAGATGGTTGGATGTCGCAGCCCTATCCCGAGTCTGAACTCCAAAAGCTGGATGAGCTTCGTTAATAAAGCCCTCAGTCGGGGAAGAAGTGTGTTCCTGAACCTCAAATCTCTTTGGAGGCATGAAATTGAAATTGAAACACAAGAAAGGAAAACATTTCCTAAAATGTCTCATAGCCCCTCTTTTATATGAATGGCATACTTCACACCCATAAAAGAAACTCTACATTATGGACACCCAACTGACCATGAACCTAGGATCTTATACCAACTTGGCATGCCCCAAAACTAGGCCATGTTGTAGGGGCACCTCAAGCCCACATGAACCAGAGGTCGCCGATAACCCAGCCAAATAATCATATCCATCACAAGGGTTGGGTAAATCCCGACCATAAGATAAGATAGAAGAAACATACTATAAGTCATAACTTAAACATGTCTAAATACTTCACTAGATTCATCGAACTAGCTATTACACCCAAGTCCATAGTCATCCATAATACCTTTATACAAACCGATGTAGAAATGTATATATAGGGACAAGCCCCCGACAATTGCCAAACCAAGTCAAAATAAGACTAAGTCTAAAGATAGAAGTCCAAGAAGGAATGTCTTTCGAAGTAAGGAAGCTCACCACTTCAAAGTCAATGCACAAACTACTTTGATCACCTAATCACTATGCAGGAAGAGAAGATGATGATCCAGCCCCTATGTCGCATGGGGACATAGCATTCAAAGATAGTTAGTGGTTGGAGTGCTAGCACATAACTTAAGGATAATGGTAAAATAGCATCATCAATCAACAACAAGTCAATATCATATTCATCCATATTCATTACCTTGTCCATACATATAGGTTTATCATATTTCAAACAAATAAACAAGTCTTAACAACATTCCCAAGCACTAAATCATAAGTCATAAAGTGGAGGACTTCGACCTTCCACACTTAGAGTCAAACAATTATGATTAGGTATGTGACTTCAACCACATTTACATTCTACTTAGATGAAGGACTTTAACCATGTATACCCTCATTAAGCAAGGGAATCTAACCACATACACATCTATTCAAGTGAGGGACTCTAACCACACACTCATATTCATTTAGGAAAGGAACTCTAACTACATGCCTACATATTAGGCAAGGGACTCTAACCTCATGCCGTATTAGATTGGGCACTCTAACCCAAGCCATTTCATCTTCTGAGGCACTTCAACCTCAAGAATCTCATTGTGCAAGGGACTTTAACCACAAGTGATTTTATTAGGCAAGAGAAATTTAACCTAAAGCCCTTTCATTAGGCATGGGACTTTAAACTCAAGCCATTACGACTATCATTAGTCGATATTGGGACTCCAACCCTTTGTACATACATCATTATCTATTCAATTCACACTCAAGGACTTAAACCATTTAGACAATCCAATACTATACATGACCACATGGTCCTCATGGGAGCCTTTATTTCTCAACCATTCCAACAGGCCAATGCCTTAATTCAATTTGTCATTCAATTCAATTTATGGTCATCAAGACCCTCACAAACTATTCATATTTCATTAGCAATCTTATACCACATTCATACCACACTCTAGTTTAATGCACAATTCAAGTTCATTTTTATATTTAGGGACTTTAACCCCTCATTAACCATCAATCAAAAAGGCCATAAATTTCACCATACATGGCTCATAATAAATTTACAATATCATTTAAAAACTATTCATACTCATTGGGACATTTCCCTTGTTCAAAACATCACCAACTTAAGACTTGATAATTCACCTAGACATTTTCATAAACACCTTGTGTGCATGTCTTTACTAAGCTATTTTCATTGTAGAAATAATCAAAATTAGAGTTAATCAATACTCACATTTTATACCACATAAAACAAGCACCCACATGTGCAAATAATCATCAATAACATGAATAAACATAAGTCTAAGAAAAAGTCAACATTATTCATCATTAGGCAACAAAACCCTTTTCATTTGATTTCAAAATAACCAGGTACACTTGCTAATCCAAGTGTAAAATACATGGGTTTAGATTTATTTATCAAGGGAAAGAGTTACATGACTTAGAAAACTTGATTCACCAAGAATCTTGACTTCACTTTTCCTTTTGAAGGTCACCCTTGAAACCCTAGCCTCCAATTCTTCAAAGATGAGTTTGAGAGAGTGTTTTTGATATTTGATCCCCTCAAAATGTGTTTAAGGAGGTCATATACACTTATATAGTGAGGGGACTTAGAGTTTTGGGTGTAGGAAATGACCATAAGGTCCTCACCTAAAAGCTGAAAATTGATCGTCCAGGTGGTTACGACTCACTTTTGTCAATCATACCCTAGGGTATGAAAGGAACCCTGAATTGTACCCTAGGCTCCTCCTAGGTCACATATATTGGTTAGGGTATGAACACATGCCTTTGATTCATATCCAAAGGGTACAACTCATCCCCTTACCATATGCTTTAATCATACCAAAAATAGTTCACTCAAAGTTCAAGTCCAAACTCGATACGACTCACTTGGTATGACTCGCACCTTAAGGTATGATTGTGGAGGGTATCACTCATACCTAGGACAGTGAGTAGCCCTCACCACACTGCCTAGGGTATGCGAGGGGAGGGATAGAAGGATACGACTCGTGCCCATGGGGTACGACTCATGCCCCTTGTCCTACCCACCCAATAAGATCAAATAAAGAAATTTCTCAATGGTTCAAAGTCTAGGTGTTTCAATACAGGAGGTTCAAGTATAAGTAACAGGATATAAAGCAATTAGATATATAACAAGTCAATACGTAAATTAAATCATAACATCAACTCAATAAATAAAATGTAATGTATAAGATGATGATGTTGCCGATGATGACGATGATAATGCACGAGGTTGGCACAAATCCTTGAGGTTGACACACAATCATCGCATCTTCTCTGGCATAATCCTTTAGAAAAGGTCCTTAATATCCAATATCTGATACCAATATTTAGTATTTTTTAGGTTTCTCATGTTTCCAGTGTTTCCAATATTTCTAGTGTTTTCAAGCACATATATAACATAAGACCCAAATCAAGTACACACACATGACAATAAGTAAATATAAAGCAATAAAACAAACAAGGGAAATGATATGTATGATGTCATGAGAATAATGATGCAATGTTCAAAACCATTCAAAATAAGTATTTTCACAATCAATCTACACGGTGTATTTCCACAACCAATTCATATAATTTTTTTCCACAACTAACCAAAATGTTAGCATTCCACAACAACGTGAGCCAATAGCCATTCACTATTTCCACTATCCATGAATTTTTCACATGATTAATATGCCCGTAAAGTATGAATATATCGCAATACGCCAAAGTCACCATAATAGGCATCCCTAACTACACAATACAATTATTCATATGTATTCTAGGCTATCAACACCATATAAGACCCTGCACTGTCATACATATCACATGGTATCTTAGATTCAATAATTATATCACATTTAGGCCCCATATGGTCACAACATATAGATAGCTATATTTCATGATTAGTTTCCATCCTTAGCATGTATTTTGGTACACAAATTAACTACCCATCATAGTCTAAAGAGTTAAGCCATAACTTACCTTGAATGCCAAAATCAATCTGCTACACTTCAAACCCAGATACCTACTTCTCACAAATGGTACAAAAATCAACTTAAACTAAGAAATATAGAATCTACGCATCAAACAAAGTCAACAATACCTATATTGACCACTTTTGGTTTAGGGTCAAAACAGACTCTCTGACGAATTTTTGAAAAAAAAAAGGTCAAAATAGCAACTTTACCTCATAAACATATTTCCTATACTTTTAGGAACCTACAACTAAAAACCCAAGTCAAATCGAGTGAAAAATAATGTTCTAATTGAAGAAAGACTATTTTTGAGCTTTTTTGGGTAAAACCTTTGAAATCGTATTAGAATCAAGAATTGAAGTTGGTTTGAAGGTTAAATTAATGAAAAACTAGTAATTATAGGATTAGAACATTATTCAAGTGAAAATGAGTGAAATTTGGGGATAAATCAAGTAATAAGGTTTTTGGTGGTTTGAACAATTAAATAAAGAATTAAAATAAGAAAAAAATAAAATCTTACCTTAAATCCATAAAAAAAATCAAGAAATAGATATTAATCTACTTCCCAAACACCCGCAAGATTCACTTTTAACCTCTCACGCTATTTTAAAATTAAACTCTCCGGAGGTTAGGTGAAAGAATGAGCAAACTCATGCAAGAGGGATATTTATACTCATCCCGGATTACAAGGCATTTAAAGCATAAATCAGCCTCCCTAAATTAGTTTACCCTTTATTTTCTAGGTTGCCCTAACAACCTGGTGCACCAGATTTGTAAGTCCCAAAATGAACTTCGACAGGGTGCCCAAGATTTATTTGGAGTCCGGTATATGCAAAAAAATTATGTAACCACACTAAATTCGACGCTCAGACTCAATGGTGATATCAAAATTTCAAAAAACATTGTTTTTACAAAGTTGACCTTCAAAATCTGAAATTACAATTTTTTCAAACGGAGGTTGAAATGAGATTTCAAAGCCATAAAACCACACCAACTATGTTAGCAAACTAAAATTAATGTTCTGGATCTGTTGGCGTAGTCCGTTGCACAGATCAAAAGATAGCAACAAAAGTCCAAAATAAGGCTCTCCAAAAACAACAGTATTGCACAAATGATATCAAAATAAATCGAGAACCGTGAGAATCACTGCCACACTTTAGAAACACCATAATGCAACTATAAAAAGGGGTAAACTAGTCAAATCAAACAAAAACACATATTTACATATTTCACCAAATTTTTTGGTCTTTGTATCATCCACCAATAAAAATCTTAATCATCCTCGAACTAGGGCAAAGAAATACCTGAATAAATAAAGTGTTGGGGATAAGAACTACACATATCAAACTTGAACTCCCATGTAGCCCCATTTATAGGTTGATGTTTCCACTTAACCTTAACCACATGAATAACTCGAGAGCTCAATCGTCTAACATCCCTAACCAAAATGGAGACCGACTCTTTAATAAAAGTCAACTGCTGATCTAACTAAACTGACTCCCAATAGATGACATGAGACTCATCAGGATTATAATGAAAAAGTATAAAAACATGAAAAACTTGATGAACAGTCGATAAATCTAGGGGCAAAGCCAGCTCATAGGCTATATCACCAATGGTCCAAAGAATCTCAACGGACCAATATACCTGGGTCTAAGCTTTCCTCTCTTTCCTAACCTTATTACACCTTTCAAGAGGTGAAACTCAAAGGAAAACCCAATCACCAACACTAAATCTCAAGGCATGAAGCCTACGATCTGCAAAGCACTTTTACCTACTCTAAGCCGCTTTAAGTCTATCTTGAATAATCCGGAATCTATCCAAAGACTCACAAAGCAAGTCTGTACCTCAAGGTCTAACCTTAAAAATATCAAACCAATCCACTGGTGAGAGATGATGCCTACCATACAACGTCTCAAAAGTATCCATGTCAGTACTGGAATGGTATCTATTATTATATTCAAACTCTACAAAAGCAAAATATTGCTCCCACTGGCCACCAAAATCTATCACACAGGAGCGAAGCATATCCTCCAAACCTGAATAGTTTGTTATGACTGGCCATTAGTCTGGGGGTGAAATGTCATGCTAAGATCAACCTGAGTACCTAACTTATCCTAAAAAGTCTTCCAAAAGTTCAAAGTGAACATATAATCTCGATATGAAATGATAGGCATGGCACGTCATGTACTTACATAATCTCACGAATACAGATACGGGCTAACCTCTCACCACCGAAGAAGACCTGTACTAGAAGGAAATGAACAGACTTGGTCAATCGATCTATGATGACCCAAACATTATCAAATATGTGGGAAGTGTGAGGCAACGCAGTCATGAAATAATGTTCCCACTTCTACTCAAAAATAGATAACCTTTGAAGCAAACCATCAGGTCTCATATGCTCGGCATTCACCTGCTGACAACATAAGCAATGAAGCATAAAATCTTCTACTTCTCACCTCATACCATCCCACCAGTAGTGATGTATTAAGTCGGAATACATATTTATCACACCTGGATGGATGGAATATCTTGAATAGTGGGCCTCCTCCAAGATCAACCTTATCCAGTTACCCACTCTCGGCACACAAACTAGGACTCCAATCTGAAAAACTCCATCTAAATCAAGTGAGGCATACTTAGACTCCCCACTCAAAGCCTTATCTCGAAGCAACCTCAATCTAACATCATCAAACTGATGAGATCAAATCTGCTGCATAAAAAAAGATCTAGCCTCCATAAATGCCAAAACACGCCCAGGTGCCAAAATATCAAGCCTAAATATCTGGTTAGCTAAATACTGAACCTCTAAGTCCAAGGTCCTCTCCAGGGTCAAAAGTTGTACCATGCTACCCATGCTAGTCGACTTCTGGCTCAAGAAATTTGCAATGACATTAGCCTTGCCCAGATGATAGAGAATGGTCAAGTCATAGTCCTTATGCAATTCAAGTCAATGACGTTGCCTTATATTAAGATCTCCTTGGGTAAATAAGTACTAAAGGCTATGATAATCTGAGAAAATCTCACAATGGACTTTATACATGTAGTGCCTCCATAACTTCAAAGCAAATGTAATTGTGCACATCTCTAAATCATGGGTAGTATAATTCCTCTCATTAGGGTTCAACTAATGATATACATGTACAATTATTTTCTCTCTTGCATCAACACAACACTCAATGCAACACTTTAAGTATCACAAAACACGATAAATTCCATGCTCTCCTTGGGCAAAGCAAAAATAGAAGCTGAAGTCAAAAAACCCTTTAGCTTTTGAAAGTTCACCTCACAAGCATCAGACCAATAAAAAGAATTTTTTTCTGAGTCAACTTGGTCATTGGAGATGCATTAGATGAGAAAACCTCAATAAAACATTGATAATAACCTTATAAGCTAATAAAATTCCAAATCTCAGTAGGCGAAGTAGGTCTATCCCATTCATAAACTACTGCAACCTTGGCTGGATCAACCATAATACCTTTATTAGCCACCACATGGCCCAACAAAGAAATAGACTCTAAAGAAAACTTGCACTTAGAGAATTTTGCATACAACTTCTCATCCTTCAATCTTAGAAGCACAATTCGCAAATGCTCCTCATGCTCGGCCACACTTGTGGAATAAACCAAGATGTATTTTATAAATACAATAACAAAGGAGTCGAGATACGATCAAAACAAGCAGTTCATCAACTCCATGAATGCGGCAGGGGTATTGATCAACCCAAAGGACATGAATAAAAATCATAATGACCATATCAAGTTTGTAAAGTTGTCTTTAAAATATCTGAAGCCCTAATCCTTAACTGTTAGTAATAGAACTTAAATCAATCTTCAAAAATACCACATACGCGTGTCAAATAAATTATTAGTGTGAGTAAGAGGATACTTATTCTTAAATGTCACCTTTTTCAGCTATCAATAATCAATACTCATATGTATAGATACATGATCATTTATTACCTCATGGTTGTTTATTATTAACCATCACCTTTTTCTTTATTACCTCATGGTTGTTTTCTCTATCAATTTTAATTTTTTTCTATTTTCCAGCATGATGACCAACCAAGTACTCATGTTTATCCATTAAAAACTAAAGGTGCTCCACTAAAAAAAATATACATTAGGAAAAAAAACACAACAAATCATTCTTTATTAATGTTGCTTCTGAGTTGAATTCTAGACCATCTTCCATGAAAACAAAAGTAAAGGACGTCATTCCTCAGAAATCAGTTAGACAGAAATTTGTAGGATAGTTTGCCAAATCTCCATATGTGATAGATTTTGATTTGAGTGAATCCCAATACAGTTTTTATCTAAAGAATTATTTTATTTATGATATTAATGTATTCGATAATCTGTCAACCTTGAACATTGATTTTGGGCTTTCATTGAGTGTGGGTTGAGTCCGCTAAAATAATAGATTTACTTACTTTAAGCTTTTTATTTTGTGATTCATGTAAATATGGTAACACGAATATTCTGATTACGTTTGTTTTTTATGCATTTTATATGCCAAAAATATATACACTAAAGGAAAAGATGTGCTCCCCGAATATTTTATTTTTGGCTTTTGTCCTGTGGATACGAAGGAGTGGTTTTATTCATTTGAAACTTGCGGCTGACCTTTGAATGGAATGGTATTATCACTTGCTCTCCTAATCTATAATTTTGTATGTATTTGTATATTTTTCTATAGTATTTCTGAATGAATTTGGAAAGGCAAAGAAACTTTCCCAACATATAGATCTTGATAAATACTTGAGCTTACTAAAAGAAATGAGTAGCAGGTATGATTAATTACTTAAACTTGTATCCTTGTTAAAATATTATTAGAATTTTTGATGTGTGCCTTCATGTTCTATTTGACCTTTTTGTGCTTTATATCATCTGTGATTATTCGTGGTTATTATGCTTTTGGCTTATCCTTTGTTTTGTTACTCCCATTCTTTTAGTAGGTTGATAAATAGTTTTTATATGCTTAGTTTAGCTTAGTATTTAGGTTGTTGAGAGTATCGCTCGACTAATAGCCTTACTTTCTTGGCTTCTATGCATTCCAATTTCCATCAAATGGTGTTTTGGATATTAGAAAGCATAAGATTGTTGTGAAAGGAATATTGATTCATAAAGTTTATGGATATAGGGTAGGACAGTAGGTAGTCATCTTCAACATCTTTTATGATGTTTTTATTTAGTTACTGTAGTTAGCAATAAACTATAGGTTTTTATTAAAATGGTCCTGATGATCAGCCACTTATTCTGATTCTCTATCAAAATCCATTAGAAATTTTGAACTTGGTGAGTTTTTACTATTTGCTTTTAGGATAGATATCTAGAAAGAAGAGGTCCTAACAAAAAATTGGTTTTTTTATATTCCTCCTTCTTATATTGTAATTTGCATGGATTGGAAATGATAAAACTTTCTAATCTTGAAAATAATGCTTGTGGTAATTTTAATTATTGCAGAATGTGTAGTTAGCTCGATATAGAAGTTTTGAAGGTTTAAGTTTTCTTATTACCTGAGGGATTTGATCATCTTACTTTAGTTACTTCTTTTTGTAATGAATGTATTATAATGCTCTTATTTTTCCTATGAAGCATTTGCAATGTATTATTTATTTGTAAGAATAAAATAATTAGATGGAACTTATATGCTAAATTCTCATGTTATATAGTGGTTGTTGATCGGGTTATAGTATTTTGAGTATTCTTCATGACTGATTGTTGAAGCTGAAATATTCATCATTTGTTGGATGACTCTGAGGGCTACTTTTTTTTTTTTATTTTGTTGCATCAATTTGTTTCAACTTTTTTGATGAAAAAAGCAGGGAGTTTAACATAATGTTCATTAATTGATTGTAGCTAGTTGATTTTCTTGTTCCAATATAATTTTGTCCATTAATTTTACTTTCAGTGCTGAAATAGCAGTATAAAGTGTTTGGTTGGGATATAGGCACTAAGGGAGTTTGGTCCTTGCAGTATTATGTGTAGCACTTTACAAGTCTACTTAATATGTATGGGCATTTTTTTGAAAATGACTGAGTTCAATTAACTGTTCTTCTTCTATTTTTTGGTTGAATAATTCAGTGTTCTTTTTATTTTGCCTCAACACTTGGATACAATATTTTACTATATGAAATATGAACCTAATATTATCATGAAATTTACTATAACTGATTTTTCATTTAGATATGATGTGCTATTTAGATATAGCAATTTCGACGCTTAAAACTATGAAAATATTCAAGTTTCTTAGGTTATTTTGTTATATATGATGCATTTTGGGTAAGTTTTGTAGGAAACTAGGTTATAGATTTTCGTGATACTTTCCAGATTGTTCGTGACCAAGGTATGTGATGAAACTTGAAGATTTAAAGCTTGGTTACTAGTACTGATAGGCCTAGCACTTACCTATGTCAACATGTGGACCATATGTAGCATACGTTGGTTGTATGAGACTAAGGTAAGTGCTGGAATTAAAAAATTGAAGATCCAGAGAGTGAAAGAGCTGAAGAAAGTAACTTTTGACTCTTGCTAAGTCAACATGCGGACCGCATGTGGGCAAAGCATGTGTTGGAAGTCCGAAATCTCGAGAGCAAACCTATCAAAAATTTTGGTCTGAGCACATGCGGTCACCACATACACCCAGCCTCAGGTTGTATGTGCCACATGCATTCAAGGCCAGGCCACATGTGGAGACCACATGTAGCCACCGATCCTTTTTTCCCTTTTTCGTTCGGGCTTTGGTTTTAGGGATTTCTCATGTACTATAAATACCCCTCATGTGTTTTTAGTAGAAGTTACACACTTTTAATATTTACAAATGTATTTTGATTCCGAAATTCAATTTTAGTCTTGGAATTCTATTGTATTAATTTTAATTGATTAATTTAGTTACGGTTTTGGGTTTTTACTTGTGATTTTGTGGTTTCATCTTACTCTTTCAATCATAAATGTGGTTGGTTACTTCACAAACATGAGTGGCTAAAAATCCTTAGCTAGGGTTGTGGAAACCCCGGTAGATTGACGAAGTAGGGGAAGTGCTATTGTCGTTCTGAACTGATACTCATGTATGCATTGCATTTATCTTCACATTAATAGTTTTCTTAATTTGTGCACACGTTAAGATCTTGCCTAGATTATTGCTATTTACTCTAAATGAGGAGTAGTGACTAGGAAAAGAAAATGACAACAGTAATTTGGAGTTTAACTATTGATCCACGCTACTAGGTTTTATCTAAGTAAGATGGTTAGATTTCATCTAATAACTAGAGACTCAAAAGGTAATAGTTAACTAGGATCAAGATAAGGGTTAGTAAGGTGACATTCTGAGAAAGGGAAAGAATGAAATCCTTCTACTCATCCAAAAAAACTGTAGAAGTTACATACTTATTGATTCTGCATGCAAAGTATCAAGTTGATTCAATAAAGCACGATAAGCTTTCGGAGTTGAGAAACCAGGGGAACATAATCCTAGTGTTCATATATAACTAATTACAACCAAAGTTGATTTTCACTACTTGTTCGATATCGCTATTTAAAACCCCCATTTACTTTTCCGGTTCTGCTCGTTGATTACAATAGCTAAGAGCCACAATTCCACATATTCCCTTTAGACTCGATTCCAACTTTTATTGGGTTACTATATTTGGCAGCAACTGCATCATCTTCCAATTGAAGGTTTAGCTTAGTCGTCCCTATATTTTGGCACCGTTGCTGGAGAATACGGTGTTGATTTTTGAATTGAGGTTGTTGCAGTTTATGGGTATTTATGTTTTTGTTCTTAATTATTATATGCTGGTGTATGCCTAGTATACCAATTAGAGAAAATCCCCTACTCCCGGTGAATTTGAATCCAGGGAGGATCCTACAAACACCTAGTAGTATGACAAAACCAAAAAGAGATAACATTCTTGAAGGGGTTCGGAATTATGTACCTTCTTTTCCTCCCGAAGAAGTACAAGATATAGTTGATCGATAGACTGGTGAGCTTTTATCTTAAACTAAAAATGAGAGAAGGGAAACGGAAGAAGCTCAGTGGATAGCTAGGGAGGTAGAGCTAGCTGAGCAGAGACAAGAAGAAGACCACTGAGTGATACGCCCAAATTACAACTCTCGTTAGAAAGCATAAGCGGTCATCATCAAATATAGAACCTAACTAGGTTGGAGTCGAATCCCACAGGGAATACTGCATAAATTAATAATTATGATTATTAATGAATGTTTGATCAAAGGTTTCGAGGTATCAAAGGGGGTTTATTTGTTAATAGTGAAGTAAGATTGTAGTGGACCGTGTTTCAACTAATAAATATGCTTGTAAAGTTTAATTCAATGAGAATAGGGAAACTATAATTATGTTCACTAAGATGTTGTAGCAGTCAGGGTTGTGGGTTATCCCAAATTCATACGTAATAAATTCCAATTACAATAATCGTTGAACTCTAAAGTTCATCTATTTGTTTCTCAACCTTAATAGATGATTACCCCTTAATTCTCTAAAACTTAAAGAATATTTTAATATGTTAAACTTGTTTCTCAAGTGGATTGATCATATTAAGGCATCAACCCTTAATCCAAAGGGTAAAGTCTTTGAGATCCTTATAAATCTTTTCTTTTCCCAATACACATATTTCGACTCAAACAATTGGTGTTATTGGGCTCACCCTTTAAGTTTGTAACCAAGAAAGATCATTATAATGAATAAGAGTTTATGCAATTGTAATTTGTTACTGAATTCACACAATCCCATAACCCAAAACAACGAATTATATCAAGGCTCCCATAACCCTAGTTATGGGAGTTTTAGCCACACATCTCCAAAGAAAAAGAAGAAAAAATTGTTTTGTCCATAAATTAATTCAAAGAATCACTAACAAAAGTTCCCACAATTGTTCTCCTTGATCTTCAAAGAAAATTTTTGGAAAAATGTTCAGATCCATTATTTTAGCTCTTTCTCAGAGAATAATGAATTACGAGTTGTTCAAAAGTTGAAAAGTGAATAATAGATGAATGAAAGATTTCTAATCTAAACCTATACTAGGTATTTATATGCTCCCAATTACTAGGGATTTAAAATTTAAATGTAGCATTGCCGCGTCACAGTTGACGATCAAGTTGATTGTTCGTCAGTGGCCTAACAATCTATCACTTGGACCATTGCTAAAAGTCCCAAGAATATTCACTCTGTTTAAGGTGTGACGGTCATGTTGACGAGTAATCACTGGTCTGACAGTCTGTCATATGGACCATCGCTTGATCACCCAAAGAACCGCCTTCTGTTTCAATCGACGGCTAGGTTGACAGCCTGTCAGAGCTCTGATGGTCCGTCACTTGGACCGTTGCTTGGGTCATCTACTCTGTCCATTCTGTTTAGCTTTGATGGACATTCTGATGGTCTATCACATGGTTAATGGTCCATCAGTTTGACCATCAGTGTCCATTTTTACTGCTTTTCTATGTTACTTCTTCAGCTAAGTCCTTGACCTAAAATCACTAAAATCTAGCATCAAATACAACACCAGTTGCTTGAAAATGTACAATTATCCCTTGAAAAGGATGTAAAATGTTTCATCAAAAGCCAAAAAATCACTGAGACATAGTCGATGGAAATTAAAATAGAGATAAAGGTGCCTATGTTCAAGTGATCCCGACATATCAATTTATGCAACCATATATAGATGATGAAGAATATCTGGGATACGTTGAGCAGATAGAGACTAGAGCTATGATGCCTCCTATTTTACCCCAAGGCATTAAGTTTGATATAACGAGCGCAATGATCTATCTCTTAAATTAAAAGGGTTTGTTTGCGGGTTTGCCTACAGATGATACATATATACAACTTGCAAATTTTATCGGGATCTGCAATTCGTGTAACATTCTAAGGGTAAATCAGAAAGTGCTTAGACTGAGGTTGTTCCCCTTCTCACTTACAGGATAGACATCTTTATGGCTAAGAGAACTCCTAATATGCTCTATCCCTACCTATAATGAGTTGTGTAGATAATTCTTAAACCAGTTCTTTCCTCCATCTAGGATATTGTAGCTTAAGGATAAGATTTATAATTTCAGGTAGCTACAGTCAGATTCTATGTTCGAGGCATAGTTTTGGTTCAAGAAGAAGATGAGTATGGTGCCCAATCATAGAATAACAAGGACGAGTTTATTTGAGATATTCTATAAAACTTTGACCATCAGCTCCAGATCCATTACAGACACCATATCTACAACAGCTTTTATGAGACTATATTAGGAGGCAACTTCGGATATGCTAGATCATATCTCGCTCACTAACTGAGGGTGACAAAATCGAGAGGCTGAAAGAAGATCTAGAACTTATGCTATTGGTGCCTATTATGACTAGAAAGTAGTAGATGACTTGGTAGCACAAAAGATTACACTGCTAAGAATCGATCTAGGGGTACTGGCAAAGTAGTTTACAGCAGCGAATGCAGTAAGAGCATATGGGTAGCTTCCAAAGATATAGAGTCATAATTAGAGGAGGAAAGAAACTATATTGATCATAAGTTTGCAGGTTTCTGAGCCCATGGGCAAGGGAAACAAGGTCAGAACTAATATAACAGATACTGAGACTATAGTAGGAAGTAGGATGGTGACAAGAAGCAGAAAAATGACTATAGAGAGAAGGGAGATTGGTACATTCCACATGGAAGAAGAGATATAAAATCAAGAATGGAATAGATGATGACAAATCTGGTAAGGGTCAAGAAAATTAGGAAATCAGCCTTAAAGAGATTAAGGCCGACATTTTGGGTTTGACCCAAAAGGTCGAATCCCATGCTATTACTATTAAATAGTTGGAGTACCATTATAGTCAGATATCAAAAACATTGAACCAAAGGTAGATAGGTACCCTTCCAAGCAACACTATGCAAAATATGAAAAATGATGGCTATGTTCTTGCTATTACCACAAGGAGTGGTATGACTACTGTGGATCCACCACTACCTGCTGCCAAAGCCGTTGTTGATGAGACACCTGTTGTGGAGTAAAAAAAGGCAATAGGTGGTGATAATATAGTTGCTAAGGGAAGAGGTAAAGGTCTGGTCATTGAACCAGAAATTAGACAAATTCTATGACCACCCCCACCTTTTCCTCAGAGACTAAAGAAGAAAAATTCAAGCAATTTATTAGAGAAGATGCCTGGATATGCCATGTTTATAAAGTAAATGGTTAGAAAGGAGAAAGAACCTATGATTGAGGATGTTGATGGCTTGCACCACTGTAGTGCAGTCACTACTAGGTCTCTAACCCAGAAAAAGGATGATCTCAAAGCATTAACTATACCATGTACTATTGGGTCATCCTAATTTGCAAGAGCCTTATGTGACTTAGGAGCCAGCATAAATTTGATGTTGTTGGTTGTATTCAAGAAATTAGGCTTGAACCCTCCGAAATCGACTTCAATGCAGCTATTGATGGCTGATCGCACGTTAAAAATCCTGTGGGAATTTCATTTGATGTAATTATGAGAGTTGATAACTTCATCTTTCTGACTGACTTTGTCATTCTGGACTGTGAAACTGACACCGATATGCCTATTATATTGGGAAGACCATTTATGGCCACATGTAGAGTTATGGTTAACATGGAAAAGGGAGACCAGAAGTTCACAGTTAATGATGTGAAGGCCAAATTCAATATTTAAAAATCAATGAAGCGGCCAACTATCATAAGGGTGGTGTCGGTGATTGACTGTATTGATGACCCTGGAGGGTACTCTTATGGGTATCTTGATGAATTCTGAGTAATCAAGGTACCAGTGCCGTGCCGTGACATTAAATCAAGCACTGCATAGAAGGAAACCCATGGGATTGTTGGTAAAGTTGAGTAACCATACAACCACGTTGTGTCACGATGTTAAATCAAGTGTTGGTTGGGAGGCAACCCACTATTTTAGTGTTCACATTTATATTATTTTACTTTTATAGGTTTTTAGCTTATGAAATTACGTAGAATATAGTAAGATTGCTACATGGACGAATTTCTAGGTAAGGGGACTGTGTGACTAACTCAACATGGTCACAAGTCCCACACGAGCCAGGTAAGTTGAGTATTAAATTGAAAAGAGGAAATTTTTTAGGATAAGAATGGAAAGTTGTGGACTTTGGTACATATTTATAATTTTGGGAATGTAACTTCACATTACGGGACCATAAGTAGCAGGGGAATTATCCAAATACCACGTCTTGAAAGTAGGGAAGTGGGCCAAAAATTTTGGCCCACATGCGCCCTGCACATGCTAGCCACATGTGGCTGCCGTGGGTAGGTCACTTGTAGGCCCAAATTTTAATCAATATTTTGGGCCCACGAATACATATTTAAGACCTCAAACTGCCCCATCCTTATTTAAACATCTTTAGCCTTATTCTAACTCATTCAAATCCTCAAAACTTCACTTTTCTTTTTAAATCCAAACTTTTCTCTTAAATCATAAACTGATCCCGTACTTAAACGACTAATTTAAAACTTGTTTGAGGTACCAACTTGTCCCAACACACCTAAAAAATTTTCAACTTGGATTTTGCTTGATTTTTTTATTGTTCACTTTCGGGTTCTTATAAAAGAGGTAACTTTCTTGGCTCCTAATGGTTATATACTGATTTACTTATTGATTAAAAAAGTTGATATGTGTATTCCCATGCAATATATATATATATATATATATATATATATATATATATATTATATCATGCTTTTATGTAGGAGCCTTGAAGTATCCTAAAATATTAATGTAGGGCCTTGTTTGGTATTAAATTCTAAAGTTAGGCCCCAACCAAAAGTTGAACTTGAATGAATAGAGTAATCTTTAATTAAGCATGTTAGTTTGCTTTGAAAATCATGATTCTTAATATGTGTGTGCACATTGGACTTGTTGGGACTTCAAATAGGTTATAGGGGTGTGAAAATACAGGAAAAATTGAACTTTTCATATTTTAAGTTTTTCTTCATCTTTTGCAATCCCTTATTTTTATTAGAAACTAACAACTATTTTTTTAGGTACATATGGAACCAAAATCTACTAAGAAGAAGAAGGAAGAGACATTGAGAAGACGGGATGAGTCCTCCGAGCCTAGTAGTTTGGTGGAAGAGTACCCAATCTCACGACTTAGAGAGGCTGCTGAGAGGGTGACACGTAGAGTTACTAGAGAATAGGTGTGCCGGGAAGTCGAGAATATTAGGCACTATGGGACATCCGCTACCTAAGCAGTCATATTGGGGTAGAAAACTATCTTTTACTCAGCCAAAGTCCCGAGCTGAGGTTACTCAGATTGTCCAAATTGGTACAACTCATTCGAGGATGAAACCAACATGGAGATCACCTTAATATTATTCTTCGGTGAGTGATCATGATGATGACGAGGAGGAAAATTCTGAGTCAGCTTCATAGAGAATAGATCAGGACCCCTAGTCTGAGAAAGGGTCCCAGATTCATCTGAGGATGCAAAATAGAAGGAGTCATTAGCGGTACCCCAGTCTGAGGGGGGTACTGCCACTCATGTAAAATAGTCAGATATACCCTAGTCTAAGAAGGGTACAGAGCAGACTACCCAGGATGCACCTGTACAGCAGGGGCAGAGTCTCGCACCCACACATGCCTCAAAGGCACCTCTTGAGGAGGAAAATCAAAGGTGGTGTGTAGAGGGGATACATGCAATATTTGATATGGATAGTCGTATTTTGGAGGTAGGCATGGCTTAGAGTATTATTTATGAAGAGCACCAGATTAATCAATCTGGGCTTAATAGAGTACCATAGTTGTGAACTTTCTTTGATCATTACCAGTTAGATTAGATGACTAGACCACTCGGTTCTTACATCCTAGCTATGGTACATAAGTTTTATGCATCATACCATGCTACTATAGTTTTTCTGATGTACAGATATCCAGGTCTGATCAGACAAATGGAGAAACCATAACTTTATCATACCCTTGTGAGATGGGTTAGAGTTGATCTTTCAGCAGAGACTATTTGTCGGGTCATCTTTGGTCAAGATTATATCACTCCCGCATCTATGGAAGAGTGTGACTACAGACTAATAGTCGTATGATATCAACATATTATGAGGGATACTGAGAGTAGATGAGAGAGGGTTAAGATGGCTAGGTAAATAGTCAGCTACATATCACCTTTAGGTGATGAGATCCCATGCATCAAGGGTCATGGAGTGATAAAGAAGGGTTTGTTGACCTTTAATGCTAAGTTTTGGTAGTTAATCATTTGATACCGAATATTACCCATAAATTCATATAATATGGTGACTTGGGTAGGAGCAGCTCTAGTTGCTAGTTTGATGGCCAGATATGCTATTAATTTACAGTCATCCTCTGGCAAGAGATCCATGATAAAGTTTTTGGAGAGATGACAAATCTACCATTCCCCTGCCTGATTCAGAGGTTATATGATGAGGCCGGTGTACATAATATACCAGTAGTCTATGAGAGGGTAATTATGGAAGCTATCATACAAATAAATAGTATGAAGGATCTAGCACGTCCAGGCTTTCCTAGGAGATCTAGTGAGCCTGATGCAGTACCTTGGGTCCAGACTGAGGGCCTATTAGTTTCCCTAAGTCCTGGTTATGCACATAGAAGAGATGCGGGAGTTAGTGTTGATATGGAGATAGGGGAATAGAAAGAGGCCCCAGATTTGAGGACTCAGGGCGAGAGGACACCAACCACTTCTTTAGGACTCAGGGCGAGAGGACATCAACCACTTCTTCATCAGCCCCAACTTCGACCACAGAGCCGGTTGGAGTATTTTTAGAGCCTACTTTCCCATCTACTACATCTCCTGCTATAGGTATAATTACTGTGTCTCGAGAGTTCTTGCTAAGCTTAGTTTACAGTCAGAGGGCCACTAATTCACAGTTGTTAGTTTTTTAGATCGAGATGACTACCCTATATGAGAAGATGCGTTCAGGGGTTTGGATTAGATTTGAGAGGGCAGAGGCTAGGTTGGAGGTTGCACAGAGAGCTGCCATGTATGAGCTACATGTTGGCTTACAGTCATGTCTTGATGAGTTTGAGAGATGGGTTACAGACTGATTTACAAAGACAAAGGTGTAAGATCTAGCCTAGATGAGGGAGTAGTTAGACATATTGCGACCAGAGGTACACTTTCTCACAGAGATCCATGTGACAACCACTCCTTCAGGCATGCTCTCAATGGTCCATATATTACCTCCGCTTATGCCCAGATATTTTAATTTCTTCACAGAAGATGAGGAGGAGGTTCTGATAGTTGAGGCCAAGAGAGGTCACATAGGAGACTTGTAGGATTCTGATATGCCATATGACCAGGCTATTAAAAGTCCAGAAATAATTTGATGGATATTGCAGTTGTTAAGAGGTAGAGGCGTGCAATAAATGTAGTGGGTGAATCTTCTAGTAGTGCACCACCACCACCACTGCATCCGTCAGTTGATATGCTCCTATCTGGGGATGCTCTTGACACGGATGCTTAGTGCATCCCAGGTATGTCCTCACTTTCATTTGTTTTGTATTATTTTAGAGCATTGAGGATAGTGTATTATTTTTTAGTTGGGAGTGGGCTATACCATAGCCACCGTGGGTATTTGGTGGCATGCTTCGTTTCCTATCGACTGCAGTATGGTTGTAGAATCGACTGTCTTGGTTAATTTGTGTCTTATTGTGTTTTGTTTTGTATTGTGTTGTGTTTTTGTATAATTAGGAGATTTTTAAGTATTTAGGGCTGTAGTCATGTTTTGAATGATTTTTGAGAAAAATGATACCACTGTTAAATTATGTTTTATAACTGTGTGAATGTATATGTCTGTGAACATTGTGGATCTTGTTATGGCATTAGGATTAAGGATATGACAATCACTTTCTAACAATTGTATGATTCAGGTAGGTAGTAGCTTGTGTTGTGACTTTGTGCCATGTGTGTGAGAGATGCTACTTAGTTCCCTTTGTGTTTTGAATTTAGAACTTGCCTAGTTGGTCTTTCCTAGCTTGAAGGATAGTCAGTTAGAAAAGGATCATAGGCCATTTTTGAATTTACTCCTTTTTTAGCCTAAATGACTTCCTTATGTGAATTGTATTCCTTGATCCCTGTTTTGACCCATGTAGCCTGCTTTTTTGTTTTCACCTTTCACCTTCCCATTTGTGTTATAATGAACCTATTTTGGCACCTTCCCTATAAAATAATAGCACTTTCGACACTTAAAATTATGAAAATATGCAAGTTTCTTAGGTTGTTTTGTTAGATATGATGTATTTTGGGTATGTTTTGTAGGAAACTAGGATTTGGATGCTAAGTTCACGAAAAGGGTGAAAAATGGTGTTTTTGGTGCTTATGTGATCAATTTTGGATATTCGTGATACTTTTTGAATTGTTAGTAACCAAAGCATGTGATGAAAGTTGAAGATTTGAAGCTTG
Source organism: Capsicum annuum (assembly GCF_002878395.1). NCBI lineage: Eukaryota > Viridiplantae > Streptophyta > Magnoliopsida > Solanales > Solanaceae > Capsicum > Capsicum annuum. Next base: position 187,576,946 of record NC_061111.1, read on the forward strand.
GTTGCAAGTTTTGAACAACCTGGCACTTACTTATGTCTATATGTGGACCACATATAGTATATGTGGTCAGTGTGAGACTAAGGTAAGTACTGGAATTAAAGAATTTAAGATCCAGAGAGTAAAAGAGCTGAAAAAATAACTTCCGGTACTTGCTAAGTCAACATGCGGACCGCATGTAGCACATGTGGACCGCATGTGGGCAAAGCATGTGTTAGAAGTCAAACATCCTGAGATCTAACTTGGAGGAAATTTTAGTTTGGGCACATGCGATTACCACATGCGTCCAGCCTTAGGCCGTATGTGCCACATGCTCCCAAGGCCAGGCTGCATATGGAGACCAAATGTAACCACTAACCCTTTTTATCCCTTTTCATTCGGTCTTTGGTTTTAGGGTTTCCTCATGTACTATAAAGATTGTTTTTTTTAGTAGAAGTTACACACTCTTGATACTTACAAACATATTTGGATTACAAGATTTGATTTAGTCTTGAAATTCTCTTGTATTGATTTCGATTTCAGTTATGATTTTGGGTTTTTACTTGCAATTATTGTGATTTCAACTTATGCTTTCAATCATGAATGTTGTTGGTTATTTCACAAGCATGAGTGGCTAAAAACCTTAGCTAGGGTTATGGAAACCCTGGCTAATTGACAAAGTGGGGGAAGTGATATTGTCATTCTGAAATGATATCCATGTATGCATTGTATTATTTTACTTTAATAGTTTTATTAACGGGTGCACATGTTAGGATCTCGCCTAGGTTATTGCTACTTACTCCAAAAGAGGAGTAGTGACTAGGAAAAGATAATGACAACAATGATTTGGAGTTTAACTGTCAATCCATGCTACTAGGTTTTTAACACGACCCAAATCAGGCCTTAGTCATGTCGGGATTCTCAACTCTAACCAGGACCGGACACCACCCCCGATACCCAACCATAATTGCCCTTCTCCTTATGTCGATTGAATTTAGAATATATAACAAGATAAAACAATAATAGTTCAAAGACATCAAATAAAATCTGTAATCCAAAATCCAACAACCTCATCCAATTTTCCAATTGGTGTCAACCCCAATACCAATACAATTACCAAGTCTGACACCAATACTGACACTGCCCATGCCCATAGTAGCGTGACAAAGCCTCTAACCAGAGTCAATAACATCTGGTCGGGACATGCCCCCGAACATAGCCAAAACCAAACTAAATAAATAACGAAGATAAAAGAAGTACATAACATGAGATGGAGTCTTCCGGAGTATGGAAGCTTACCACTTCAATCTGACTCAACAATGTCCCAGAATCCAAGTCATTGAGTAGGAGGAATGGTAGTATGGTTGGTTCCTGCATCGCATGGGAAAGCAGTTCCTGAAGACGGTTAGCGGAGTGAATGCTACCATGTACTTAGGAATAAGGATAAAATAATACCATCATTCAAAACCAAAGTAAATATCCATATGCAAACATATGCATACATACACACACACACACATATATATATACACACTATGCCTGGAAAGGGAACCAGGTTTAGCATACATTTAAAACCTTTACCTGGGTTGTGTACCTTTGCTGTCCTAAAACCATCTACAGACTATATGGGTTCAGATCCCCGTGCTAAAAGGCCCCAATGTGTGTTAGTCGTACGATTGGAGAAAAGAAACTGAGTTGACTATTACTTCTCCTAAAATATAAAGCGTGACATCATGCACATGGTCACCATGACCAAACCTCACATCGGCAAGCATGAGTTTACAGTATTGGTCCCCCGGGGACCTTCACCTTCCACTGCTTTTCCACACTCCCACTTTAAGCCCATATTAAACCATTTACACATTCCAACCATTTACCAAGGAGTCTTTTAAATTAGGCATTAACCATTGGTATTATCATACAAAAATTAGAGCTTGCAAGTCTATCCTTTTATGTCATACCAAAGCCATTACACCAATTTGACTCCAAAGATTCCAATTAAACCAAGACCATGGCCACAAAGGCCTTTCCAAACCATTTAAAATCAACCAAACCAATTTAAGTTACATTACCTTTTATGCAATGTAAAGATTTCAAGAATAGTCAAACTATGTGACAAAGTCATTCTTATTGACATTTTAACAAATAGGTTGAGGGCACATAATTTCAAAACCATAACCAAGTAATTTTGGGAATCCATAATACCCCAAAATCCATTTACCATTAACATGTATCCCACAGTTTCAAAATCATACTAAATCATGAAAGAATACATAATTAAATCATGAGAAACATTATTCAACCATGAACATCCAAAATCCCCAACCATTATGTCAAAACCATAACAATAGTATGAAAACCAAACATTAAACACATGCTCTTTGTAAAATTATAATGAGGGAGGAGGAACATGCCTTTGACACCAAGGAAGACGAAGAGAATCACTCTTGAAAGCCCCTAATTGATTATCTTGAAGAAACTCTAGCCTCTTGCTTGAGAGAGTGTTTGAGAGAGATTTTAAGAGTGTTTGATTGAGAATAATAGGTTAATATAGTCCCAAAAGGTGTTTTATGTCGTGGTATCAAAAGGAATTATAAGGGGCAAATGTCCAGAATACCCCCAACTTTAAAACTGTAAAAATGCTACAGGTGGTTGCGAGTCGACCCTGTAACTTGTGACCACAACATATGACTAGTACCATTGAGTCATCACTAAGAAAGTGAGTTCGAAACCCACACATTGTCCACCATACGACTCCATTGCTCCCACTCCTGACCATACCATACGACTCGTATGGTCCAGTATTACCCAAGACAGAATCCAAAGGGATTGACATAGACAACATATGACTTCCCACCACGACTCATGACCTATCCTTACGACTCTTAGTGAGACACTCGTACTCAGAGCCAAGTCAAGTCACTAAGTTTCTGATTAAGTAAAGGATCAACACAACGACCCATCACTAAACCATATGACCCATCCCACCAAGTCATAACCACAAGAGAAACCAAACCACCAATCACTAGAGGGTCACCTGACCCATACCCTCACCATACGACTCGTATGATGAGTCATTACAAGACTAGTGAGCTCAAAGCTTAGGAAATTTCCAAGGTCTAAAACCGAGGGTGTTTCAATTCTCCCCCACTTAGATTATTCATCCTCGAATGATTGGACAAGGCAGTACTAGCATGATTTAGACTCCACACGCCTCTACTCTTACCTTTAACTAAGTAAGAAAACAAAGATGTTAAGAACAACATATACCTTATGCATGAATTTCTATCGCATAAAATAGGAATGGATACTTGGACGTTATATCCTATTTAGCTTCCAAGTAGATTCTTCCACCTTGTGGTTCCTCCATAGATACTTTACCGAGGCCATGCCCTTTGTCCACAACTGAAAAACCTACCGATCCTAAGATCTCAACTAGGATCTCCTCATAAGACAAGGAGTCCAAAATACCAATATCCTTGATAGGTACAATTTGCAATGGATTACCCATACATTTTCTCAACATAGAAACATAAATTACCGGTTAAATGAAGCTCAAACTAGAAGGTAACTCTAAATCATACACAATATTTCCAACGCTATTCAAAATAAAGTATGGACCAACATACTAGGGACTAAGCTTCCCTTCTTCCCAAATTGCATTACTCCCTTCGTGGGAGACACCTTTAAGAACACCCTATCCCCAACCTCAAACTACAACTTCCTATGCCTCACATCCGTATAGAATTTTTGGCAACTTTGGGTAGATTCAAGCCTATCCCGAATCACCTTAACCTTCTCTATAGCTTGGTGAACCAAATCCAAGCCAAACATTTCTGCCTTACCGACCTCGAACCATCCAATAGGAGATCTACACCTCCTACCATACAATAGTTCAAATGGATCCATTCCAATGCTAGGTGGTAGCTATTATTATACGCAAACTCTATAAGATTCAAATGTTTAAACCATCTACCACTATAGTCAATCACGCAAGCTCGAAGCATATCCTTCAACATCTAAATAGTCCTTTTTGCTTGCCCATCTGACTTTGGGTGAAAAGCTATACTAAGACTCACCTTGGTCCTCAAACCTTTATGAAACGACCGCCAAAAGTGAGATGAGAATTGTGTACCATGATCAATGATGATAGAAACAGGAACCAATGCAACTTCACAATCTTTTGGAGGTACAACCTTGCTCAATTTGCTGTCGAAAAATTAGTCCTCGCCTGCAAGAAGTGAGCAGACTTTGCCATTCTATCCATATTGACCAAAACTAAATCAAAACTAATTTTGAGACCGAGGAGGACTGGTAATGAAATCCATGTTAATCGCTTCCCATTCCACATAGGCAACTCAATCTCTTGATACAATCTTTCGGTCCTCATGCACTTAACTTTCCCTTATTGGCACACCTTGCACTTAGCCATAAAACTAACCACATCCCACTTTATATTATTCCACCAATACATCTTCTTAAAGTTGTGATACATTTTCATTAAACTAGGATGAAAAACATAACGCGACTCATGCGCCTCAGCCAAGATCCTCTCTCGCAAACCATATATATCAAGAACACATAATCTTTCTTGGTACTGCAAGGTACCATCACCATTAATCTCGAAGGCCATCACTTTCTACCCACCTACATCACCCTTGATCCTTATTAAGATAGGATCTAACACTTACTTCTCCTTAGTCTTTACACAAAGAGACGGTTGCACCACCTCTTGTACATACACACCACCTCCTCAGAGTCCAAGAGGAGAACTTTAAGGTTGGCCAAACGGTGAATATCCTTAATCAACTCCCACTTCTTCTTTTCCACATGAGCCAGAATTCCCATGGATAACCTTCTAAGAACATCAGCAACCGCGTTAGCTTTACCTGGGTGGTAGCGAAGACTCATGTCATAATCCTTGAACATCTTAAGCCATCTACTCTACCTGAGGTTCAGCTCTTTCTATGTAAACATATATTGTAGGCTCTTATGATCTGAAAAGATATCCACATGCACTCTATACAAATAGTGACACCATATTTTCAATGCGAACACCACAGCTAACAATTCCAAGTCATGAGTCAGATAATTCTTCTTATGTAACTTCAATTGTCTAGAGGCATAAGCTATTACCTTTCCATGCTGCATCAACACGCAACCAAGCTCCACATGGGATGCATCATAATAAATACCAAATCCGCCCGTGCCTTCAGGAAAAGTCAGGACTGGAGCTAAAGTTAGCTTATTCTTCAACTTTTAGAAACTACCCTCACAAGTATCCAACCACAAAAATTTTACCCTCTTCTGAGTTAACTTAGTCAATAGGGCATCTATAGAAAAAAAACTTTCCACAAACTTCTGTAGTAGCCAGCTAAACCCAAGAAGCTCTGAATATCAGTTGGAGTCATGGGTCTAGGCCACTTCTTAACCACTATAACTTTTTGCAGATCTACCATGATCCCTTCACTAGAAATGACATGACCCAAAAAAGTTACAACATTCAACCAGAATTCACATTTTGAAAATATGGCATACAACTGTTCCTCTTTCAAGGTCTATAACACAATAGAAAGGTGATTGGCATTATCCACTCACTCTTAGAGTACACCAAAATATTTTTGATGAACACAATGATGAACCAATCCAAAAACTAATGGAAGACCTTATTCGTCAAATCCATGAATGTCGTCGGGCCTTTGGTCAACCCAAAAGACATAACCAAAAACTCAAAATGCCCATACCGAGTATGAAAGGTAGTCTTAGGGATATCCACCTACCTAATCTTTAAATAATGATACTCGAATCAAAGATAAATCTTAGAAATAAATTTAGCACCCTACAACAGATCAGACAAATCATTTATCCTAGGAAGACAATTTTTACTCTTTACCGTCACCTTATTCAACTACCTATTATAAATGTACATCCGAAGGGAACCATTATTCTTATGCTTGAATAAAATAGATACACTCAATGATGAGACACTAGGACAGATAAAACCCTTGTCTAAAAGATTATTTAGTTTCTCCTTAAGCTCTTTCAACTCAGCAGGATCCATTCTATATGAAGGAATTGAAATCAAATGAGTGTTCTAAACAAGATCAATCCCAAACTCAATCTCCCTATCAGGAGGGACACTAGGAATGTCATTAGGGAAAACCTCAGGAAATTTATCCACCACCAAGATGGAATGCAAAGAAGGACCCTCCGAGTTAGAATCTTTAACCCAGACCAAATGATATTGAAACCCCTTGGAGATTAATCTCTGAGCTCTAAGATATGATATGAACTTCTCCTTAGGAGATAGGGAACCATACTCCCACTTGATAACCAACTCATTAGGGAATTTAAAGAAAACTTTATGGGTTCGATAATCTAGAGAAGTATAGCACGATTGCAACCAATCCATACCAAATATGATATCAAAATCCACCATGTGCAATTCAAACAGATCCACCAAAGTCTTTTGATCACCCACAAATACCACACAACCCCTCTAAAATCTTCTAGCCACTACAGAGTCAACCATTAGGGTAGAAATAGAAAATGGGTTCGAAATACACTCAGGACCGAAACCAAAATACACAGCTACAAATGGGGTCACATAAGAGAGAGCGAACCTCTAATCAAGAAATTAGTACACATCATAGAAAAAGAGTTTCAACATACCAGTCACGACAAATAGGTGATGCCTCAGACTCTTGGCATGTAGTGAGAGCATAGAGACGGTTCTTACCAGTGTCGAAACTAGATGGTGCACCTTTTGGTATCAGATCTGGTGAAGATGCAATTGGAATCTTATTTGCCCCGAAGAACCTTTGGCCACTAGACACATTCTGACCATGTTCCCTAGCTGGCCATAATTAAAGCACTTGTCTTTTCCTTTATTAGAGTAACCCCGATGCAACCGACCATAGAATTTGTAGGTAGCATATGACGGAGATGACTGGGCCCTGCTATCTTGAGATTGGGCTCTCTATGCTCTGTAGTTGTCACCATCTTGGAAATTCTTATCACCCGATAACTTTGGGTAGGGAGTACTAGCTATCGAGTAAGATCAAAATTTCCCCACATCTTCTTTGGCCACTTCCCACTATCCTTTTCACTCTACTGTTGGCCACCACCTTGCTTAGAAAAGTTAAAATTTTTGCTCTATCTCTCCCCTATCTCAACCTTTTTCTTCTTCTCTTCTTTTACCTGTTGCACGTACATAACCAACCTGGATATATCCATGTCTTTGTTCAACAAGGCAACCTTACTTTCTAAAATCAAGTCTCGAGATAACCCAGAAGTGAACTTTCTTATTCTATCCCTCAATCTAGAAACTAACTATGGAGCATACTGAGATAACTGATGAAACTTCAAGGCATACTCCTTGACTAACATCTTACCTTGCTTCAAATTAAAAGACTCTTCCACCTCCGCTTCCCTCAGCTCTTTAGGAAAGAAGCGATCCAAGAAAGTATTAGAAAAAACCTTCCATAGGGCTAACTCAACATCACCATCATTTGACTTATCCCATTCCTCATACCACTGGTATGCCATATCTTTTAGATGGTAGGTAACAAAATCTATGCCCTCTATATTTGTGTGTATAACATAGAAGATATTTTTTATCTCATAAAGAAAACCTTGGGGGTCATCTTCTACCTTAACATCAGTAAAGGTTAGAGGGTTCAATCTCATAAATTGGCCAACCCTTATGGCCTCAAAAGATGGAGTAACAAAAGTACCATGCTCAACCTAAGAAGCTGCTAGTTGTTCCAACATATGGATAGATTAACGATACTAAGCATTTATCACATTAGCCTGAAGGGCTCGAGAAGGACTAGAGGGAACTGGTGGAACTCCATGAGGGAAATCCAAAATTGGACCCCTAGACCGAGTCTAGACCCCATAAGTAAAATCAGTCCCATCAACATTGTCCTTGGGTAGGACGGAGGAGTTTTTGTAAGCTTCAAATCTTTAAGAAGGCATGATCTGAAAAGCGAACAAATAGGAATTAGAGAAGATTTTCAAAACTTAGACTCTACATCTTAAAAATAGAACATAAGAAAGAGAAACATTCCTAAATTCCTTGTAGCCTCTCCCTTATAAGTGTGGCACGCTACGCATCCTTAAAAGAGACTCTACTCCACACGGATTTGTTTTCCACCCAATTGACCATTAACCTAGGGCTCTAATACTAATTTGACATAACTCAAACCAGGTCCTAGTTATGTCAGGCATCTCAAGTCCAACCAAGACCAAAGACCTCCCTCGATACCCAACCATACCCACCCTGCCCCTATGTCGGATGAATTTTAAACATATAACAAGAAAAAATAATAATAGTTTAAAGACATTAAATAAAGTCTATAATAAAAATCCAACAACCTCAACCAATTATCCAACCAATGTCAACCCCAATGCCAATACCAACACCAACACTGACACCAATATCAACATCACCTATGCTCATAGTAGTCTGACAAAGCCTCTAACCAAAATCAATAACATCTAGTTGGGACATGACCCCAACCATAGCCAAAAACAAACTAAATAAATAATGAATATAAAAGAAGTCCATAGCATAAAATAGAGTCTTTCAGAGTATGGAAGCTTACTACTTCAATCTAACTCAAAGCATTACCAGAATCCAAGTTACTCAGTAGGAGGAATGATAGTATGGCTGGTTTCTGCATTGCGTGGAGATACAATATTCAAAGATGATTAGCAAAGTGAATGCTAGCATGTACTCAGGAATAAGGATAGAATAATGTCATTATTCAAAGTAAAAGTAAATAACCATATGCAAACACATACATACATACATACATACATATATATACCATTTTGGGAAAAGGAACCGGGTTTAGCATGCATTTAAAACCTTTATCTGGGTTGTGTAGCTTTAGAATCCTAAAACTACCCACGGGCTGTAAGAGTTCAGCTCCTCCTGCTGAAAAGACCCAAGTACGTGTTAGCCGCATGATTGGAGAAAAAAACTGAGATGACTATTATATCTCCCAAAATATAAAGTGTGACATGATGCACACGGTCACTATAACCAAACCTCACATTAGAAAACATGAGTTTTCAGCATTGATCCGCTCGGGACCTCCACCTTCCACAACTTTGCAACACCCCTCTTTAAGCCCATATTAAAACCATTTACATATTCCAAGTATTTACCAAGAATTTTTTTAAATTAGGGATTAACCATTGGTATTATCATACCAAAATTAGATCTTGCAGGTCTATCCTTTTATGCCATACCAAAGCCATTAAACTGGTTTGACTCCAAAGTTTCTAATTAAACCAAGACCATAGCCACCAAGGCCTTTCCAAACCATTTAAAACTAACCATACCAATTTAAGTTCTATTACTTTTTATCCAATGCAAGGATTTCAAGAATAGTCAAACTATGTGACAAAATCATTTTTATTGATATTTTAACAAACAGGTTGAGGGCACATAAATTTCAAAACCATAGCCAAGTAATTTTGGGAATTTATAATACCCCAAAATCCAATTACCATTACATGTATCCAACAATGTCAAAATCATACTAAAAGTATGAAGGAAAACATAATTAAACCATGAGTCATTATTCAACCATGAACATCCAAAATCTCAAACCATATGTTAAAACCATAATAATTGTACATGCTCTTTGTAAAACAACAATGAGGGAGGTGTAACATGCCTTAGACACCAAGGAAGACGTTGAGAACTTGAAATCCCCTAATTGATTTTCTTAAAGAAACCCTAGCCTTTTGCTTGAAAGAGTGTTTTAGAGATATTGTAAGAGTGCTTGATTGAGAATAATTTGTTAATGAAGTCCCAAAAAGTGTTTTATGTCGTGGTATCAAAAAGACTTAGTAACAAGGGTAAAATATTTTGAATACCTCCAACTTTAAAACTATAAAAACTGTAGGTGGTTATGAGTAGACCATATGACTCGTGACCTCAATAAATGACTCATACAATTGAGTTATTACCAAGACAGTGAGTTGAACACCCATAAACTATCCACCATACAACTCTATTTCCCCCACTTATGACCAGACCATACAACCCGTATGGTCCAGTTGTACGCAATATAGAATTCAAAGGAATTGACACTGGACAACATACGACTTCCCACCATGACCTAAGACCTATCCTCATAGCTCTTAGTGATCCACTCATACTGAGAGCTAAGTCAAGTCACTAAGTTTACGATTAAGTGATGGATCAATCCAAAGAATCATTACCAAACCATACGATCCGTACCACCAAGTCATAACTATAATAGAAAACTAACCACCAATAAATGGACACCTTACTAGTTGGGTCACCTTACCTGTACCCTTACCATATGACTCGTATGATAAGTTGATACAAGACCAGTGAGCTCAAAGCTTAGAAAATTTCCAAGGGCCAAAATGCAGGGTGTTTCAGTTTTATCTAACTAAGATGGTTAGATTTCATATAATAACTAAAGACTCAAAAGTTAATAGTTAACTGAGATCTAGATAAGGGTTAGTAAAGCGACATCCTAAGACTCAAAAGGTAAAGGGTGAAATTCTTCTCCTCATCCAAAAAACTATAAAAGGTACATAACTTATCAATTTTACATACAAGGTATCAGGTTGTTTCAATAAAGCACGATAAGACTATACAGTTGAGAAACCAGGGGGAACACGATCTTAGTGTCCACGTACGAATGATTACAATGAAGTTGATATTCGCTACTTGTTCGATATTGCTATTCAAAACCCCCCATTTACTTTTCCAATTTCGGCCATTGATTACAACAAATGAGAGACATGATTCCACATATTCTCTTAGGACTCAATCCCAACCTTTGTTGTGTTACTATATTTGGTAGCGATCGCATTATTTTTTGATTAAAGGTGTATCTTGAGCATCACTAAGAAACAAGGTTGAAGCTCTCTATCAAGACTTTGAGAATAATGAGAAATATTTTTCTATCATACTCAAGAAATATGAGGTTGAGGTGTATATTGGAGGCTTCTATTGTGATGCAAATGTACCGTGGCACAGGGTTGACTTGTATTATTTCCAATTATGTTCCACGAGAAAAATCTGAACTTGGACACTGGTTTTGGGAATTTTTGACTTTACTGATAGGTAGATATATGTTTATGACTCCATTTGTACAAATTTCAACAATAAATTTGTTCAAAAAGTGATGTTACCTTAATAAACATTAATATCGTATTTTCTACAAAAGGTCAATTTCTATCTTGAGAAAGGAATTAATAAATCTAAAAGTTACACTTTGTAGATAAAAGTAGTTGATGAGATGCCACAACATACTTAATGGTATCTTCTTATGTTCATTTTGTAAATTTTTATTTCACTTTTTTTGTTGCTTTTCATATATTCATGTAATATATTTTCTTCTCTTTTATAGTGATTATGGAGTATTTAATTGTGCCTTTCTTGAATACTTCATTCATGGTTGAAATGTTTTAAAAGTGATTGACATTGGTTATGTTCAAATGAGGTATGGAGCTCCATTATGGTATTATGGAAAGAGAAAACTATAAGCTGATATAATAAACAACACCACAGAAAAAGTTGGTAGATTATTTGGGAAGGAAAAGAGAAAGAGGGCACATTAGGAGAAATTGCTTAGTTTTTTTTTTATTAAATATCATTGCACATCAAAGGTTTTTTATGGACTTAGATATTTTTATCCGATTATGTAAAGTTCAAATAATTTTTTGAGATTGAATCAGCTATTTTTTATGCGATAAGGTAAAGTATACAATGTAGAATCACTATTGATTCATTTGTAGGTTACCTTATCTATTTATGTTTGATTAATAAAAAATATTTTTGTTTCTCCTTATTCTAAGTGTTGCCCTGAGGTAAGAGTTATTGTGCTAAGTTAGTAGACAATGTGGCAGGGTCAATTCTTGTCCATGTGGTATAACTTGTTACTATAGGGGCTGTCTTATTATTACTTATTTGCAACTGCTACATGAGTATTTTGATTATTGTGAACTTTTTAATCAAATGTGTGTCTTTGACTAAATGCCATAAAATAAGAAACAATTGGACTTTGTAATCCAATGGTCATTTACTTTTCCTCAGTAGTTTGTTCTCCACTTTTATTGGTTTAATTAGATGCTTGATTTGTTGATTGGTATCATATTTTTTTTACTTGCAATTTAATACTTCTCCATTCTTTTCTTTTGGTAATTTTTAAACTTTATCGCTTTCATTCTTGGTTTTTAGTATTTTAGTTTTTGGTCTAGAAGATTGACTCTCATATGGTTTTATGATTCTAACATAGATTGACTCTCATATGGTTTTATGATTCTAACATTTATGTAAACATATTTTGTATGGGAGGGAAAGAATGTCCTTTGAAAAATTATGATTTCAACCACCATAATGCTTCACTCTGAACCAAAATTGAAAAATTTATAGAAAGGTAAGAATCATCAATCTGCCAGATGTTTCTGAAAATGGTACTAATATTGATATTTTTTATTGTTCTTACTGTAGATTTTGTTATTTCTTTCATTTTTTTCACTTTGCTTCTAAGCTATTCAAAAAGTTGTATGAGTTGATAAATTAAGGTATCTTTACTGTGCATTGTCTATAGTAGAAGTTGCACAATTACCATTAATATTTAGCTTTTAGTTAGTTGGGACTTGAAAAGGCTAACTAATTCATCTAATTTTCATTCTTAAGTTTCCTTCAAGGAAATATTGAAATGATTAAGCATTCTCATCTTTGTAGCTAAGTTAATATCCTCTTGGAAAAAAGTTTTAGATCATCAATCGAATCATTAAAGACTAAGGCAGTGCCAAACTCTTGCCCATGGTTAACATATTAGTCCTTTGAGTCTAAGTCTTGTCTCTAGGACATGAGTTATAGATCATCTACAAAATCATTATAGACTAAAATAGTGTCAACTCTTTCCCATGGGGTATAACCTGTTCCTTTGGGGTCAAAAAATCTGGTCCAAAGGGCAAGAATTATAGATCATACACCAAATTATTACAGACTAAGCTAGTGTTAACTCTTGCCCGTGGGGCATAACTTTTTTGTTTAGTGGATTAATTTTTGCATCTAGGGCAAAAGTTGGAGATCATCTTCCAAATCATTATAGTCTAATATAGTGTCAACTCTTCACCATGGGGAATAACTTGTTTCTTTGGGGCCTAAGTCTTGCCTCTAGGGCAAGAGTTATAGATCATCTGTTAAATCATAACAGAGTAAGATAGTGTCATCTCTTGCCCATGAGGCATAAATTATTCTGTATCTTACCTTTTAGGAAAATTTTAAGGTGTATCCCATGGATTATTTACATCACATCTACTGGGTTACAATCCTTCCCCGAATCCTATTATTATGAAATATTTTTACGCTTCAACATATAATAAAATTCAACATGTAATAACTTTCGTAAACAATCAATAAGAATCCATTGAGTTAAATAGTTCACCACAAGTTAAAACTTTGAATCAATAAGAAGGCATTCGTGTAACTTGTTTTGTTGAAACTCTCAAATACTTGTTAATAACTAAACTAGGGGATCGAAGAATCCCATTATAACTTATACTTTAATCCAAGTTCTCAAATAAAAACTAAAACTAATTTTATTTTTTATTTTCTTTCTATATCTTCTTGAATATGGATGGAGGACCGACGTGTAGTGAAAATTTGATCTGTTGTGCTTGGTTCATTTTAATCTCAAACATCTAAAATTATTTCTCAAAAATTCTGTCCTACAAGAATATCTGGTTGTTTGTCTTCTCCCTAGCAGAACCTTCGCATATGGGGTTTTGTGATTAGATCCTATGTACTATCCAGAACAATCCATGATCTTATGCTTCCAACCTGCAGAATTTCTCCTCGTTATATTTGTATCCAAGATTGTCTTGAGAACTAAAGAGAACAATAGCTAGACTTGTTCATATTTCTACTGTCTATCGTTACAATTGCATAGATGCATGGTATCACATCTGTTTGAAATACCAAGTATTGGCAAGTCCTATTCTTTAGGTCTACAATATATTCAACTCTTTCTTCTCTTATAACAAGGCTTGTTGCATCAATAGGGTCTATTTGTAGAGAAAATGATAAATAAATGACTGATGATATTTGTTGTAATCTTGAAAGCTATGCCCATGAAAGTTCAAGAACAAAAATAATCCATAATGAAATTATAGATATGAACACATAAATTTCCAGTGACTTAGTATAACAGAGACTAATTAACAGTTTAATTTCACTTCCAGCAACAAAAATTGTCCAATGATTGTAAGGCTAATAGTAAAATATGGACTTAAATGACTTAGCAATAGAAGAACACACTAATTTCAAAATAAAATTTGTATTTCATGTGGATACATAAACAGTTCAAATACAACAAATAATTCTTCTCCTGAAATATTTGAAGACAGAAATGTGTCCTTGTAAGATAAAAAATTTCTGTAGAAATTACTTACTTTCAATTTCAAGGTAGCTTGAATCTTGTCAGACACCTCCACTTCCTCCCAACGTGTAATGTCATGAAGTGTGCCTTGCACATCCATTTTTATTTCATAAAACAAACTTTGTAACTTGTTATAAATGAAATCAATCAGGCCCATTATTGACAGTTGCCTTGCTTTTCTTTGTACCACATTCATTGACTCTACGTTATTTGTCTTGAGCATATTGTACCTTCTATGGGTATAAAATAAATGTGCCCATCCTTCTGGTTGTTCTTATTTTAAGTAGTCTATCGTAACTTTATTAATTTTTTCTATCTTATCCATGAAACTTGCAAATTTTGTGTGTTTATATGTTGTTGTTGCATTGTAGAAGAGTGAGAGAACTACATTTGAGAAGTATTTTTTCTTAAATTTTTCACCATGTGATAAATGCATATCCTTTGTTGAAACTTTGGATAGATATTTGAAATTGTATTTGTAATGGTCGGGTGGACATCTGATAGAATAGATAGTTGTTCATGTATCTCAATTGCATTTCTTAACTGATTGAAGAACCAGTTATAGGACTCATTATTGTTTGCATCTGCAATTCTAAAAGTCAAAGGAAATATGTTGTTGATTCTACTCTTTGACACTGCTATCATAAGGACACCATAATATTTTGACTTCAAAAATATAGTCTACCATTATTATTGGCCTACAGTTGGTCCACCCAGTGATTGAAGCACCACAAGCAAAAATTGCATATTGAAACCTATGTTGAGCAGAAAAACATTAGTGACATTTTGCATTTAATGTTTATAATCAGTACGATGATTTTCTAAACTAAGTCTTTCCTATGAGGCAAGAGTTACGTATACTTTATCAAGCTACGTACTAAAATAAAAGAATAACTTTGAGTTTCAATTTTAAGAAATGTTGTTATTTCAAATATAGTATATTTTCATTTTTAACAGGTCTTGGCCATGAGTCAAGAGTTGCATATATTTTAATAATCTAAGCACTGCTATTAAAGAATAACCTGTTGCTTCTTGGGCAAAAGTTTTTAGTTATAAAAATGCAGCATGTGTACCTATTCTCATCATCCCTCTTGATGTTTATTTACACGCTCATTTTTTTATCATCATGTGAAGATACGATGGCAATCTATTATAGTTCTCTTCAGGAGTTTCTCTTATCACCACATAAGCATGTTGTATTGCTCGCCATTCTTTATTATAAGATATTATTATTCCATATTTCCTTCTCATTTCATCTACGATAATTTTTTGTGTGATTACATTACTAGAATCATGAATAAGCTCTATTATGTAGTCACATATCCCCTATAACGTCGTTTTCTATAGTCAGATGTTATAAAGTCAATCGAGCAACTATGAGTCTTTTCATATGTAGTAACCTGGAAAAGCAAAAGAGTCGTCTATCTTTGAAGCATGAAAACTTCACACACAGTTGTCATCCCTATATCTCAATGAATATCTCATTTTGCTTGATTTGATAACCTTAAACTAAATATTGTGTGTAGTTTTAATGTTTGACATACACTTCATCATATTTTCTTTGTCAACAAAAATTGATTTGATGTTTATCTCATTCATAGATGCATTGTATCTCAGGAAACCAGTTTTAATATCAATTATTCTCCTCTTTATTCCATACCCTTTTAATCTTAGATGGATGCCCTATTTCTTTATTTGTCTCAGTCTCCAAAATTGGTTCAATAACTGCTAGTTCCTTATTTTCATCAATACTTTCAATTGATTGCCCTATATTATATTGCTCAATACTCAATTATTTTTCATCCATTTTGAGCATGAACCTAATATAAAATGAACTAACAAAAACTTATTAACAGTTCAATTTGCAACATATATCTTCAATAAGTAATTATTTCCTACTGTTCAGTGATTGTGAGGCTAGAAATTAATATGTGTTCTTCAACAAGTTATGGATCATCTACCAAATTATTAAATACTAAGGCAGTGTCAACTCTTTCCCATAGAGTATAAATTGTTCCTTTGGTGTCTAAGTCTTTCTTCTAGGACAAGATTTATAGATCATCTGTCAAATCATTACAGACTAAGGCAGTGTCAACTCTTGTCCATGGGGCATAACTTATTCTTTTGTGATCTAAAAGTCTTGTCTCATGGACAAGAGCTATAGATATCTTCCAAATCATTAAAGGATAAGACAGTGTCAACTCTTGCCCCTGGATTTGTTCCTTTGGTGTCTAAGTCTTGCCTCTAGGGCAATATTTATAGATCATTCGTTAAATCATTATAAACTACGCTAGTGTCAACACTTGCCCATTGGGCATAACTTGTTCTATTGGGGTCTGAAAGTCTTATTTTTTGGGAGATAGTTATCGATCATATACCAAATTATTTAAGAATGGGGCAGTGTCAAATCTTGACCAAGGAGCATAACTTGTTCCTTTGGTATCTATGTCTTACCTCTAAGGCAAAAGTTATAGATCATCTGCCAGATCATTACAGATAGGTAGTGTCAAATCTTGCTCATGGAGTATAACTTATTCTTACGGGGTCTAAAAGTTTTGCCTCTTGAACAGGAGTTATAGATCATCTACCAAATCATTACAGACTAAGGCAGTGTCAACTATTTCCCATGAAGTGATGTAGCCCAAAACTAACCTCCAAAATAAGTATACTATGGTCGATGCCAAATATAGTAAACCAACTAGGTTGGGGTCAAACCTATAGGGAAAACATTGAACAGTTGCTTAACTTAATGTAATTCACCAGCAGTGCAGAAGTTAAATAGGGGGAATTCAGAATTATTAGTAACTTAACCAAATCTTAAATTCTTTTGAGTTGTATAACAATATAAGATGAACACTAGGCTTGCGTTCTCCCTGGCTTCTCAACTCTGTAAATTTCTCATGTTCAATCCAATTATTCTACAACTCTGCATGAAAAGTCAACAAGATATGTATTATTAGTAATCTTGTGAACGTGTTGATAAATCTCACCCTTTACCGTGTGAGTCTCAGGGCGTTGCCTTTTTACTCATTGTTTACGACTTTAGTTCACTTTCACCTTTTGAGTCTTAAGTGATTAGATGAGATGGTGGAATGGTAAGATAAAAGTGAATCTCAATTTATTGTGTTAATCCTCTTTTATCAATCACAGACTCTTTTGTAAGGATGTATGCAAATACAGGCTATCCCCAAGCTTCTGCAGTAGTTCTGAAGTCAATTATTGTGAAGAAGATTAAGATACATGCATAAACCCTAGAATATATAAATCTACCACTTTCTTTAATTAGATAATTTGACAGGGTTCCCACAACCCTAGCCAGGGAGATTATCCGCTCATATTCATGCAAGAAACCATGATTATCAATGAAGAATACATAAAATTAATTGAACCAAAATAAGATGAATAAAACACAAGTATTTAATTGAATTAAACCCAAAATCTCAAGAACAAAACAGAGTATATTGGAATGTAAAAAGATGTTAAATAATGTAACCTACTAAAAGATAAACCCTAGGATATTTATAGTATCTCAAAAATACTCAGAAATCCTAATAAAATGGGAAAGGTAAAGTTATGTCGGCACATGGTACGACTCACTCATCCACTTGTATGCTCATCATAAGAGTCATATTGTGCCTCTCATATCCATTCCAGTATCTAATCTCTCAAGGCTTTAACTTTTTGTTCTTTTTATGACTTTAGCTTATGAGTCATACGTTGAACATACGACTCGTGGCCTTTACTCGTATCCACCTGGGAATTCTATCTTTCTAAGATTTAAACACTGGTCTACTTACGGTTTCCCTATACTAGTCGTACTCAGAATTTTGACTTGTATGCTTTTGAGACTTTAATCTTGAATAGTAGCTTTAGATTCTGTTATGCTTACGATTCCTTGTCACGACCCATACCTTCAGCTTACGACTTGGATGCCCCAATTGTATCTTCTCCATAAATAGATTCTCAATTTGTATTTGGGTTCTGTTGTACTTATGCATTATGCTACGAGTCGTATGGTGTGTTAAAAACTCGTGAAGTAACTCGTATCTTGATCAAACTTTGTCTTTCTAGGCCTTTTTATTTCATTTTCATCCCAACACTATTGTAGACCTATTGTACCTACAATAAACACTAAAGTGCATCATATCTACTAAAACAACCTAAGTTCACACATAAATTTAAGGGTTTAAGCATCAAAAGTGTCGTGTTTCCATGGCACATCAACACCCTCAACTTACACTTTTGCAGGTCCTCGGGTAAACAGAAATCAAACTCTATTTCAAAACAAATAAATTATGCTTCAACAGAAAGATCTTAAGCTACCTATGACAGTGATTTTTCAGTTCAAGATCTTAAATCATGTTTTTTCCCTCCTAATTTTAACTTTTCAGAACTCGAACTGTGTACATGACATGGCATATAGAGAAACATAGAGGGATCTGATGATGGCATTACATTAGTAATAGACAACTGGGCATAGACACAAATTACATTCACCAAATAATCTAGAAACCTAGCAACATAACTCGTCTGCGCTTACAGTCTCTTACCTCTTGGGATAAGAATCCTCTAGATTGAACTAATATCCAGACATCAATCCCGCAATCAGTGCAACATGGATTGGACTCAATACATTGTCCCCAGTAGTGGGACATAATCTGTTCTTAGCCAATGTCCACCATGCCTTGGCTTTGAAATTTAGAGTGTTTTTTCTATCTTTTGTGAGACTACTCCTTGGCCTCCTATCACCCATACAACATTATCACTGTTCCTTGCTATCCTTTCAGCAATCCACCTAAAGTGACCCATCTTCTCATCTAGCCCCATCTGTTTTGCATAATATTTTGCATCTCCTCCAGGCGGTAGTCCGTTTCCCCAGTGTTTATCAGAGACTGATAATCTAGTCCATACAAGAATTGGACAATAGTGTGTGGGGAATAGGGTCACCACCTTTTCATAATTGTCCCTATGGATACTGTCTCTTTAACTCTTCATTGTATACTACATAGAATTCCCTTACTAGCACATCACTATACTTTTCAGAAGCTCTCATCATCTACTCAAAGACATATTGCTTGAAGTGCGCCTCAAACCTGGGTAAATCCGTCATCCCAGTAGTAGTCAACCTCTTCTATAGATATAAGACCCATTTGATCTTTCTATTATGGAGTTTTTTCAACCCATCATTAAATGTTCCTTACATACTGGGTACGCCCATCGTTCAACAATGGGCACCGGAGCAGTGGTAAGTATTGGGGAAGCATTTTGTCTATCAATCGATGTAGCATCAACCTCTTTTGTACCATTAGAATTTTCATAATTTGTTTCTTTAGACCTACATTCAACATTATCTTCGGCATCTAAATGTGGAAGTAAGTGAGGAGGGGAGATAATCGGATTCTTTCTTCTTGGACCTCGTGGAAATATTTCCTCCGGAGTTGCTACCTTTTTCCCCTTTGCAGAAATTTTTTCCTTTGGATCAACCTTGCCCTTCTTTGGGTAATCATATAAGTCACCTCTACTGTTGTGTGACTCAGTAGTCTCAGAACCTGAAGATTGTGCCTTTTTGTTTCCCTTTTGGCACTTATTTGGAAAAAAGTATATTTTTTGGAGGTATTGTACCTGAAAGTACACATCATTAGTAAGTAAATAAAGAAAAGAAAGAAAAACTAAGAAAATAAAGTTTAGTGTGCAAATTCTGTCTAGGATATGAGTGGGGTACAGGTCATAGTGATTGTGTACGACTCATATGACCGAGTCGTATTATGTTCAGTGTAGTGATGATTATTCTCTGGTCTGCTTATGAGTTCTCCTAAATAATCGTACCTACAAGGTATGACTCATTACCATCAATCGTAAGCAGATCATAAACAACTTATAACATTTAATTTTCTTCCAGTTCAGTACAACTTTAGTGTATGAGTTGTATAGGTTGGGTACGGCTCATTTAGGCAAGTTTTACCCATACCTAAATTTAAACTTAGTTATACTTCTATGTTGTCAGGGGGTACTAGTCTCATTAAGACCCCATTACCAGTGGGTAGGAGTTGTAAGGAGTCTCGTATCCACCGCAACATAGAAGTTCAACTTTTAAAGTTGACTCAAAATTAAAATTCTGAAACTACCCATCTATTGTAGAGCATTTTTACCCCATATCAGTCCAAATTACATAAAATAGCCACAGAAAAATATCAAAGTGTTTCCCCACTTTATTTTCAACCTAAAAATAAACTAGGGTTCCAAAATACAACAACCAAGTAATTTCAACATAAAGCAAGTTAGAACTAACTCACATTTATAATTTCAATTTGAAATACAATGAGGTTGGGTTCAAAAACTTACTTGGATGAATTCATAGTTTTCCTAATTTTAACATTTCTTCTCTAAATTTGTACTTAGATCGTGCCAAGTAAAGAAATTCGAGAATTTTGGTGTGTGATTTGAAGTGTTTTCGAGTAATTTCGTGAGTTGGAAGCTCAAACATTTATAAACAATGGAGGTGGGTTCAATTTTGGGTATTGGTTACCCAAGTTTGGGTAGTTGATTCTTTTTAAATCAAGTGTTAGGTTGGGTTGACCCGTGACCCTAAACTGATAATCTTGGGTATGAGTCATGGATACGACTCGTATCCAGGCTTACGGGTCATTTATTCAACCCGTATAGACCTAGAAACTTACATTGGTTCTGGAGTGGATATGTTTCAATGTGACGAGTCGTACCTTAACGGTTCGACTCTTTTTGAGAATTGTATCCATTCAAGAAACTTTTACCTGACTCTAAATTTCTCCCAAGTCCTTACGACTCCTACTCACGAATCATACCATCTAGATACGACTCGTGAAGAGTCCGTATGACCTATCTACTTGAACTGTTGTGATTTTTCTGCAATTTTAAGTCTTGTACACTGTAGAAATATACTACCCAATGAATAAATAAGTACAAAAACATGGGTTGCCTCCCGTGCAGTGCTTGATTTAACTTCACAGCACGATGTGGCTAAGTTGGGTTCTCAGATTTCACCAAATAGCCTTATCTGTTGCCTCCCATGCAGTGTTTGATTTAGCGTCACGACACGATGTAATTACCTTGGTTACTTAGCCTTCACCAAGGTCCATCTCAAAAAATACATTTACTTCCTTAGTGTTACCTATATAGTGCTTGCCTCTTTGCCCATTCACCTTAAACGGGGCTTGACCATCCCTCTTCAATTCCAAAGAGCCATATGAAACACTCTTAGCACAGTAAAGGGGTCATACCACCTAGACTTCAACTTACCTTGAAACAATCAAAGCCTTGAATTGTAGAGCAATACCTGGTCATCTTTTTTGAAGATTCTTTTCTCAATTTTTTGATTATGATGCAGCTTTATCTTTTCCTTATAAATTCTAGAACTTTCATACGCCCAGAGTCAGAATTAATCCAACTCATTCATACTATTCATCCTTTACTTGGTTTCCTTGCCACTTAAAATTCAGCTTTTTGAAAGCCCACAGTGTTTTATGCTCAAGTACAACAGGCAAGTGACAAGCCTTGCCATACACTGGGTGATAAGGTGAAGCACTAATTAGGGTCTTGAATGCTATTTGGTAAGCCCATAATACATCATATAACTTTCATTACCAATCACTCCTATTGGGATTTACTGTCTTTGCCAAGATGGACTTCATTTCTCTATTAGACACCTCAACTTATCCACTAGTTTGCTAATGATAAAGTGTTTCCACCTTATGTTTCACTTCATACTTCTTGAGAAGACATTTGAATAAACGATTATAAAAATGTGACTCGTCGTGTCTAATGATAGCGCGTGGTGTGCCAAATCGAGAAAAAATATGTTTTCTCAAGAATATAGTGACACTGTGTGCTTCATTTTTTGGAAGTACAATTGCTTCCACCCATTTAGAAACATAATCCATGACCACAAATATATATTTCATGCCAAACGAACTCACAAAAGGACCCATGAAGTCTATACCCCACACGTCAAACAATTCCAATTCTAAGATAGGATTCATAAAAAGTTCATGGCGTCAAGAGATGTTACCTTCTCGTTGACATTGATCACAAGTAGAAGCAAAATCATGTGCATCTTTGTAGATTTTTGGCCAATAATACCCACATCGTAAGATCTTATGGGTTGTGCGAGTCCCTCCATGATGACCCTCAACTGGCAAAGAATAATAAGCCTCAAGTGTACTCATCATAGACACCTCAAGTATGCATCTACGAATAATCCCACCCGCACAAATTATGAATAAATAAGGCCCATCCCAGAAAATTTCCTTACCTTATGCATAAACTTCTTTCTCTGCAAAAAGGAAAGATCTTCTGGATTAGATCACTTGCTAGATAATTTGCATAGATTTCAAACCATAGAATTAGATCATAGGAAGCTGATAATATCTGCTCATTTGGAAAACTGTTATCAATCTCAAGCCTATCTTCAACATTCTGCACAGCTTCCTCCTCAAGTCTATACAAATGATTCACAACTTGATTCTCAGTGCCTTTTCTATCCTTGACCTCCAAATCAAATTCTTATAGCAATAGAAACCACCTAATTAGTCTAGGCTTTGCATTCTTTTTTGCCATTAAGTACCATAATATTGCATGATCAGTATGCATAATCACCTCTGTCCCAGTCAAATAAGACCTAAGCTTCTCAAAAGTAAAAACCACTGCCAACAACTCTTGTTCCGTTATGGTGTAATTCTTTTGAGTAGGATTTAATACCTTCCTAGAATAATAGATGGGATGAAGGAACTTTTCTATTTGTTGACCTAGTACAGACCCTAAGGACAAACCACTTGCATTACACATAATCTCAAATGGCAAGGACCAATCTGGAGATACAATGATAGGAGCAGTCATCAACTTCTCCTTCAGACACTCAAAAGCCTTCAAGCATGCTTCAGTAAACTTAAATTTCACCTCTTTCTCAAGAAGCCTACAAAGAGGGTTGGCAATCTTAGAGAAATCCTTGATGAACTTCCTATAAAACCCAACATGACCTAAAAAG